>NC_142441.1:142957575-143260606 GCF_059453495.1 Arachis ipaensis | reverse complement strand
TATATATATATATATATTCTTCCAATGAAGACCATTATATATATATATTGATCTTTCCGGATTATTAATGTCCTTTTTAATAATCCTATGACCAAGAACAATTTAGATTAAATTATAAAAGATTTATCTCTCAATATTATGATCACTATCACAATGATAAATCTCTAAATTTAATCAAGGACCTTATTATATTAACATTTTAATATAATAACAATAACAAATTATTTGACACGTGATTGATTGGATTGTAGTCATACTACTTATTCCCAACACATGACTTGCTTATCAAGTATAGAAAATAACCATCCATTTTGTCTAAGAAAATAACCATCCGATTCCTTATTTAAATAACCATCCAATATATTATGTCTATATATAGGGATTTTATTTTTCCAATGCAAATTGCTTGTTGAACTAATTCACCAATTGGAGTCTTGACGTTTTGTTTATGAGACTTGATGAGGACTAACATGTGGCTGCTCATTTATTTTATGTACATGGATGAATGTGCTGTTAGAATATCTTTCAATCATGACATACTTACTAGACATAAAAAATAACCATCTATTTTGTCTAAGAAAATAACCATCCAATTCCATATGAAACTGACGATCCAGTTTATTATATCTAAATACAGAAAATTTTTTTTCCAATGCAAAATGCTTGTTGAGCTAATTCATCAATTGGAGTATTGAGATTTTGTTCATGAGACTTGATGAGGACTAACATGTGATTGCTCATTCATTTTTTGAACTTGTCTGAATGTATTGGTAGAATATCTTTCAATCATGATATATTTACTAGGCGGCAAAAATAACCATCTATTTTGCTTGTAAAAGTAACCATCCGAATCCATATTAAACTGACCATCCAATTTATTGTGTCTATGTACAGGGGATTTTTTTTTCTAATGCAAAATGCTTGTTGAGCTAATTCACCCGTTGGAGTTTGAGCTTTTGTTTATGAGACTTGATTAGAACTAACATGTGTTTGCTCATTCATTTTATGAATTTGGCTGAATTTGTTGATAGAATATCTTTCAATCATGACATACTCACCAGGCGATAAAAATAACCATCTATGTTGTCTAAGAAAGTAAACATCCGAATCCATATTAAACTGACCAGCTAGTTTATTGTGTTTATGTACATGGATTTTTTTTTCAATGTAAAATGCAAGTTGAGCTGATTTACCAGTTGGAGTCTTGAGCTTTTGTTTATGAGACTTGACGAGGACTAACATGTAGTTGCTCATTCATTTATGAACCTGGCTGAATGTGTTGGTAGAATGTCTTTCAATTATGACATACTTACCAGGCGAAAAAAATAACCATCTATTATCAGTTGAAAACAAAATTAAACCTCAATTGAAACATGCGGTTCATGGCAAAATAAAATTAAACTAAATTCCAAACCTGATGACCAAGATCCATCTCATCACTTCCAACCTGAATAAAATAAAAAACTTGCATGGCATTCATTTGCAAATAAACACACAAATCCAAAACAAAATGACTAATTATATACCAAACGATGAACTAAATAGCAATTACAGAAACCTTCACTAAGCAGCCAAATTAATTCAACACACACAAATCAAGCCAATCATCATAAATATTGACATGAAAGCACATGCATAAAAATCACATGCTGAAATTACTATATCTTTGTCAATTTAATAATAATAATAATAATAATAATAATAATAATAATAATAATAATAATAATAATAATAACCAATGTTGTTATTTAATAGAATATACTAACAAGTTTACAGGAGAATTGCGGTATTCATCAATAAGAGAAAAGGTGATTACTCATTGAAGAACAAGATGCTAACAAGTTTACAGGAGAATTGCGGTATTCATCAATAGGAGAAAAGGTGATTACTCATTGAAGAACAAGATGTTCAATGAAGCCAAATCTTGTGCTTATACATGCAAGATAAAGGAAAATTGAACTAAATACATACATACATATTATGTACGAGATTATAAACTCTAAAGAGTTTCAAGCAACCTCTAATATATATGACATGGTTCATTATTATCTTGAATGCATCACCAAATATTATCTTGACTCTAGTTAACCGGTTCATATAAAATAGAGCGTTCCACTTGTACTAAGAATAAACATCTAATTAATAATAGAATAACCATCCGATGACGATGCATGAACATAGATTGCTAACCTTATTCGCTAGCTCACCCAACAGGTCGCAAGGGTTGAGATGGCTGTCGGTTGCATGCATCGAATTGTCGTCAGTGACTGAAGATGGAAGATGACATCGCGGTTCCACCGAATTGCACTCTATTTACGTGTTTGCGCCGCAATGGGTGATGAATGACGACGTCGGAGGGTGAACCGTCGCCGGTTGGGGAGAATTTTCTCTGACTGGGACGTCCACGGCTGCACGAACGAAGCAACCCTTGCGACGGTATTGCACGGTCCTTTGCGGTGTGCACGGCAACGTCTCCCAAGACTATGCGCGGGTTGTGGGGTGGCACCGTTGAGAGAATATGAGAATTTTCGAGAAGCAATTCTCTTAAATGGGGGAGAGGGTTGGCAGTTCTCAATTTTGCATTGTTGACGGTATGGAATCCTTAGGTTGAATTTGAAATTTGAAATAAATAATAATTAATTATTTTAATTATCATTTGATTTTAATTATAAAAATATCTCTATTGTACACATTGTATAGTGTTTGGCAAACGCGTTGAAAGAGAAGAAGCACGTTTAACCTTCTCGAAAGTTTCCATTTTTGGTTTGGCAAATTTTTTATTCATAAACGCAGAAGTGATTTTGCGTTCAAAAAGAAGCAACAATTTTGAGTTTTTGCATTTCACCAACGACTTTTAGCCATCAATACACAATCTTTATTTATCTTTTACCAACTTTATCCTTTATGCATGTTATTGTATTATTTATAGAATTCTTATTATTTTTGTTTATATGAACTCTCTTTTTCTATTATTTATTATTATTAATTTTTATTAATTATTTATTTGATATAATACACTTTTTATAATTGTAATTTTTTTGTATTATTTTTATTATCTTTTTATAATATGATTTATTGATCCTATTAGGTAAAATAAATTAAACAAAAAATTAATTGTAAATAATAATAATAATAATAATAATAATAATAATAATAATAATAATAATAAAATAATTATAGCATATTAAAAAAGAGTACTAAGAGTACTAAAAATATACTATATAAAAAATATCATAAAATTTTTTTTAATTTATTTCAATTACTACCAAGGTAAATATTTATTTATTTTTATTATTCTTAGTACTCTCTAAAATTTATGTTTTGTTAGTTTTAATTAAAAATATATATTGCCAATTTTTATATATTATTTTATTTTAGTGTATAAATATTAATTTTATTATAGAATTAATTAATAAGATCTATGCAAATATCTAAATTAAAATGATAAGATAATATACAAAAATTATTTAAGTTGATGTCTATTTAATAATTTTTTATCTAAAAGTGATTTTGAGTAGTGTAATCCAAACAACATTTATTTTACTATAATCCATCTGATATAAAGATTGCCAAACATAAATTACCTTAACACAAACTTACTTTTCATCAAAATCAAGTGTATAAAATCAATTTTATTCAAACTTTCGTTTGTAAACTGTAATCCAAACACACACTACATTGGCTCTCCATACTTTTCTTTGTTTAAATGATTAGAATTTTAAAATGTAAAAGATACTTTATCTTTTAAACATAGAACGAAAAAGACATTTATTTTAAAATTTATCATTTTTAATTAATAATTAACCAACTTTGGATCAATTATAAATCTAAATTTTAATAATATAAAAATAAAATATTATATCAAATTTCGACTAATATCATAAAGAATAAAATATTAAATTAATCTCTTATGTTTGAGTCTAATTCTATTTTATTCCTTAAAATTTAAAGTATTTCATTTAAATTTAAAATTTTTTTATTTAATTTTAATGTAATCTTATCTTAAAATCAATGTTAAATAATCAACACTGTTTTATCAAACTCAAATGTCTTAAAAAATATATAAATTTGAGAAACATATGAAGAACACTTTAAAGCACATGACATCATCGGAACTCACACTTCACGAAAAAGTTTGGCGGTGGCAACAAGGAGGGGATTATCGTCACCTCTATTGTGGAGTACTCTCCTTAACAATTGAAGAGTTCAATTATATAAGTTTTGTATATCTAAGAACTAAATTTCATTCATAATTTAATATTAACTTTACGGTAGGGGGCTATATTAAAATTAAATAATTTTTATTTAAATTAAAAAAAGAACACTTTAAGACTTAAGAACAAAAAAAATCTACGATTGACGGATGACCTGGCTAGCAATCTCATCGTCGATTTTTGCAGCCATAAGCTTGAGGCCGTCACGGTACTTCATGAGCAGATCCTGAAACACCCAACCTTGAACAGGTTCGACGCTAAAACACCATTGAATGACACAGCCACCGTCACTTTCTTCAACGACCCTCATGGTGGCCTCGTACGACTTGAATCCGATGTTGCTTTCCACTATCTCGTACTTGATACTCCGGTCGGCATCATCGACGGCCACCAGCCTCTCCTTTGACCAGCTCACGCTCTCAGATCCAGAACCGTCTGATGATGGGATGCCGGAGCCGGCGCAGTATCGTATGCAGCCGGGCTCACCGTTGGTTCCGTGGACACCATAGCACGTGGGAAGTGTGGGGTACCATTTGTGCAGGTTGAAGAAGTCCTTCACTAGTGCCCACGCTTGTTCTGCTTTTGCTTTTTCTAGTTTCGTTGAGGTTTCCCCTTTCCATTTTACAGCACTCTCTACCTCCATTGATTTCTCTCAAAATGAAAAGGAATCACGTTCAAAGGATATATAATAATTATTTGAGTTAATAATTCAAACGAACCGCTTTGAAGAAAAGTCTTATCCCTTTACTTTGATCCTCAAAAGATATCATTTTGGTTTTTTTTACTATAATGAAATAAAAAAAACTATTATTTTTTTAAACACAACTATTTTTAAATTTTAATTTTTTAAATACTATTTTTTTTGGCATTTAGACAAATTTGTCGCATTCCGACAAACTCTATAAAAATTAGTAAATTTGTCGCACCGTGGCGAACTCTATAAAAATGATAGAGTTCGTCTTACCCGGGCGAACTCCACTCAAATATATTAGATTGAATTTGAAAAGTTACATAACAGTACACAAGAGTATAAAGAAATAAGTCGTCTTTTATTGTTGGGAAATAGTTATTTTTTTAACTTATAATTAAAAAAATTCTTGTTAAATATGGCTTATTCTAGTGTACCGGTATATTTTTGGAGACGATGATAATAGTTGTCATTATTAAATATAGCTTGCTTTTTTTAATTTAGAAGAAGTCATGTTTTCTTGTCTGTGTATTTTTGTGTACTCTTATATTCTGTTTAGAGATTTATATACTATTTTAGATACGATAATATGGATTAAAAATGTGAGTTTTAAAAAATTTGAGTGGAGTTTATCGAGATAAGACAAATTCTATAATTTGTATAGAGTTTGCTGGGGTGTGGCCAACTTGCTAATTTTTATAAAATTCGCCGAGTTACGACAAACTTATCCAAATGCCAAAAAAAAATCATACTTAAAAAATTAAAGTTTAAAGATTGAAAATAATAATTTTTTATTTTATTTTACTAAAAAAATCATATTATTTTTCATAAAATGGCTTCGTAATTATTAAAATATTATATGAATAATAATTATTCATATTCATTCCTAAAATAGTATTTGGAGACTTGTCTTTGAACCAACTTTAATATTTTTTGACAGTCCGTGGATATATTTTTTTTTAAATTTTTATCAAGCTGCAATTAAAATGCAAGTTAAAACATTTTAAAATTGAACCGTTTAGAATAATACTATTTGGTATCTTTTTATTGTAATTTCACCATAAACCTGCCACTCTCTGGCTCCCATGCATTCTAGTGCTTGATTCACGGTCAAAAATGGGTTAAAAATTAATTTTTAAAAAATAAAAAAAATTTTAAATTTATTTTTCAAATATTTTTTAAAAAATTAGCCTTTCAACGATTACAAATTAATTATATTTGTCATTCAGTCACTCTATTAATAATTTTTTTTAAAGATTGATATTGTAAAACGTTAGTTAATAATATATATAATACTTAATATGCCTAATTAAATATTGACTAAATATATTTATAAAAATTTATTAATTTAGTTATTTTTTTCGAGTACAAATATCCTATTCCCAGCATGACCTAGTAACTAAATTGATAGATTTTTTTAAACATATTTACTTAACGTTCAATTGAACATAGTATGTGTCATGTATGCTTTTTTTTTTTTTAACAAGTGAGCTCAACACAATAAAGTGGAGCGACAAAGTCTCAAACGTCAATATCCAACAAAATAAAACCTGAAAACAATCTCTAGTGTTATCTCTGGCATTGCCATCAACAACAAAAGGATCCAAACTACATCATTCTCTGGTCAAAGATTTGTGAAACACCTCTTCCACTTCGACTTCCTTGTTATTAAAGATCCGTCCGTTCCTCTCTAGCCACACATTCCAAATAACTGCAAAGAAACATATGAGTCACTTGTTACGCTCTTCTTTTCTGTTAACGACTCATGTCCAACTCTCAAAATGTTTTTTCAGTGAACCCGAAATAGACTACAGCCTCCCAAACTCACCATACCTGCCAAATAAACTCACAACCAGAAAACAAATGAGATGTGTCATGTATGCTATTAGTTAACATTTTATATCATCAATCGTTAAGAAAAATTGTGAATTGAGTAACTAAAGAATAGATATAATTAATTCGTAATCTTTGAAGGACTAATTAGATTGAAAAAATCTTTTAGGAACGAATTTAAAAGATGTCTTATCTTTCATGGACTAATTTTACTCCCCGTCAAAATCTCTTTCATCCCATTTCTTTTTATTTTATCTTTCTTTTCCTACACAAATAAACAAGATTATACAATCTTCTACTTTCCTCTTAAAACTAGTCAGAAAAACTCTTTCAAGCATACTTTTAATTGCATGCAACTTAGATCTCTTTTTATTGTCCAAACGAGCAAGCTCAGCAAATTCTTCCTAAGAACGTATTGCACAAAGAAGAATAAACTTATAAATAAAATCTTAAAAAGCTTGTACCCAATGGCAAAACAAAACTTCGGTTATGAAGCAAACAAATACTTCAAACATGCATGCTTCAAACAAATACTTCATTGGCCAATACTTTACCATCACCGCAGCCGCCACCGCAAGAGAAGCCACCTCAGCAACCTGAAGAAGATCTTGTTAAAACACCGGCAACAACCACAAGCAGCGCCACAGAAATGGTAAGCTCTTGTCTCGGAATCTACGCAACACTGCCAATCGTTCCTCAGCCAGAAAGTCGCTTCTGCTTTCCAAGTCTTCAACGGAATCAGCCCCTTCGTCAAGTTCTCCCACTTCACCGCCAGTGATTCAAGAAGCATTTGAGAGAAGAAAAAAAGGATTCACATCATAGATCTAGATATAATGCAAGGCCTGGGCTCTTCCATATTCTAGTAAGGAGAGAGAGGGATAGGACGGAGAGAGGGGGAAAGGGATGGAGAGAGTTGAGGACGAGAGGAGAGGAGAAGAGTGTGGTGGAGTGGGAGGGGAAGGAGAAGAGGGTGGCAGAGGTATAAGGTGTGGGATGGCGGAGAAACCGGCGTGGCACATTGTAGCCACGTCTTCACTGAAATGGTTGAGTCATCACTGGAAAAACAGTCAGAGACCACTATGGTGTCCGAACCTCAGTCTGGGAGACCACTATAGTGAAATTGAAACCTCGAAGATCAAATTGGGTAATTCCGTAAATCTCAAAGAATATTATGGGGATTTACTCTACTCTAACTACATAAAGAACTCAGCATCACGAATGACTGTCTGTGTATGAATGATCCTTTTTCTTTTATTCAACGAATGTAATAAAGAAAGGCATACATACACACAATGATACAATTTTCAGCATCCTACTATGAATTTCCATTGAGTTAGTTGTGAATGTATAAAGATCAAACATAACTACTTGGCCACTACACCAGAATTGGAGGCTTAGCGCATTTCTTCTGCAACTTGACAGCTACGTATCCCCCAAAATGACCTGGGCTTCAGTTTTCTGTTGGTGGCTGTAAAAAGCCACCCCATATGAATTTCACATGTACCACAGTTTGCGATTGTCCATGCATACCTGCCAAAGTGCAGAAATTTGACCAACATGTTATCTTCTTTTCAAACAATCCAATAGAATGTACTCCAACATCATGGAGCCTTTAATCAAAGAATAATATTGATTTACATCCCCAGCTCTGTTATTTGAAAACTACCCAGAAGAATAGCAGCTTGGTTTCAATTTATCCGTCTCATTTCAAACAAACTCAAGTTTCATAATGTGGCCAGAAAATAACAAATTGCTAATGTGGCAGCGGAAAATGAGCATGGATGAGGAATTTGGCTGGGAAAGAAGGTAGACCACGTAAATTAGGGGCCTTTTGGGATGAGTGAGAGAAGATGCTTCACAAGGTTTTTATTTTTCTGTTCATTTTCCTGTTGTATCTATTTTGTGCATCTAGCCTTGGTGATTGCAGTCATATTGTTACCACATTTGATTTGATTAGTTAAAATAAAATAAATTAATCTAAAATAAAAAATATAGGTTCTTAAAACATCCTATTTATAAATGGCAGTTATTTGTACATCTAATTTGATGTCCACTCTAGACACTTCTTAGTCCACAGTTAATCTAATGGTGATTAAGTTGACGTCTAAATGAATATCGGTATACCACCCTTTTGGCAAATATAAATAAACTGATATGCTTATGGCAATCAAAGAATCGGAGGAAATGAAATTGCACTGAATCTTACCCGGGAAACCAACTATATTCTGTAACTGGTGGCCCCATGAGGGCTAAGCCTTTTGACTTCGATAGAGTCATTATCTCATGCACAAAACCATTTGAATTTACATACGCACCAAGAGGACCCTCACTAGACATCACTAACATATCACTTCGCTTTGCAATTAGAGCCTGCAAATTCAGAATGTTGAAACAAGCCTCACTTTAGTCCTGTGCACTTAAAAGGAATAACACAATCCCAAACTGTTTATATCTATCTGCATTGAAAACATCAGGGATCTTCGAGACATAATTATTACCTGACAGATCTTACACCGAACAAGATCAATACTCTCTAGTAATTCAATTTCCCTGCGCAGTCGGTATGGAATGCCATCAATATCCAAAAGCTCCTGTCTTGTAGATTCAGAAACAGGTATTTTACTGGCAATATAAAATGATAAAACATCAGGCGTTTTGACAAGACCATCCACGCTTGGCGCCCCAACTATTTGCTTCCACATATCTACATATTACAATTACAATTATTAGATTTTACCCTAAGTGATTACTGACAGCCAACATAGAAGAACCAAAATTAATTTGTTAGATCCATTTTTTAATACAATACCAATTTACCATATTATTAATCAACAAGAAGAATCAATAAGTAAGAAATATAATAAAATGTTATAGAATGAATCTCTCTCTCTCTCTTATTTGTTTTGTTTCTGATGTTTCCCTTTCAATATCCCTTTGTGGTGTTTTCTCTCCCTTTTGTGGTGTTTTTCCCCTTTGTGGTTGGTTTGAATATGTTGATACAGATCTGGGAGAAGAATATAGTGAAGTTGGCTTTTTGTTCATGGAACTACTTTCAGACCATAAGAGATTTTAGATTTAAGTGGAGAAGAAGAATGGATATTTCAGATTGTTGCAGCACTTTGAGTGTAGCTGAAAAAACTAGAGAGACTCAGATATGTCTCTGTTTTGCATGTTAAAGATCCCTCGTTATTGAATATTGGGCCCACTCTCCATTTAGAGTTCAACATAGAACATATCTGATCTTGTTCTTTACATTTAGATCTAAGTTATCTCTCCTATCTGTAACTGCCGCTTGGCTATGTTTATGAATGAAATGTTTTCTTCTGTCAAAAAAAAAAATGAAGTACGAACCCCAGCATCAAGGCCCAGAATATTAAACTAAGGGTTACTCTACAAAGAGAGAGTTGCACTGACACAAACACATGATCAAGGGTGACCTGGATCCAAGTGGGGCATGTGAGTTTGGTAAGGAAGTAAGTTATGCTGACTAGGACCGAGAAGGAGTGCCTTCTGCAGTTAGCTCTATATGGGAGGGAACTCTTGCTGAATCACTTGAGCAGAAGTCGGGAGATTCTTGGGGACGATGAAGGCTCCTAACATTTTAAGTTTCCAGTTTGTTTACCTTTCTCATTCTTATTCATCTCTACTGTTTTAAATACATTTTGCACAGTACTATTAGACTGAATACCCAAACTACTTTCAAGTTTTGCAGCTTGATTACCTTTCTACACTCTTATTAGACTAAATATTACACTAGCATATTAGTCTTGTTAACTTATAAATGACAAATTCGATATCTCAATCACATTGGGATAGAAAAATCTGAGCTAAAATGGAAAATGGACAAAAGCATACATTAGTTAGTATTATACACTTGCCAATCCAGAAGACTGTTCCTGGAGATTCTAAGATTTCTAACAAATTCATGTTTGAATTAGAATCATTAGGACCAATCAGTATGTAGAAACAAAAGCAAGACATAATTAAGCAACTTATATTATAACGATGTTACAAAAAATAAACATTGAAGAAATGACAGATAAAGAGTTGGAGAAGGCAAAGCCAAACTACCTGAAGCTCTTTGTGCAAGCCAATATGAGTCAAACATACGATATACCCAATGAGGCCAGAATGCTCTTGACATTTTATGTGACGAGCAGACATCGATAGTTTTACGGCACCTAAGCTGTTCCCTTATGGAAGACTGCTTTCCCGAAGTAGAACAATGCCCAATTCTTGAATCTTGAATTTCAGCATCTTTTCCATAGTTAGAGAGCAACAATCTCAAGGAGTCAGAATCATTTTGGTTAGACCTAATTTCCTGATCAGACTCATACAAGAATTTATCATCACCACTGCTTGCTGATTCATCCATCAAGTCATGGTCATAGCCAGAGCCAATGATTGAATGGTGCATTCTCCTATCCATTGGCGAAAGCTCACTCTCAAAGCTATCTTCTGAATTTGTTTCCGAATCATTTACCCCAACTTTAGATCCACACACTCCTAGGTGAGAATACTTTGAGGGTAGAAAACGTGAGACGACACAACTATGTGGTATATTACTCAAAGGTGCTAACTTCCCAAAAGCATCCCGTGGCATTCTCGACGGCATGTCTTCCTCAATAATCTGTATCTCTCCATTAGGCTAAGAACCACCACCCCAACCAAATGAAGGGAAGGAAAAAGACAAATGGATAGAGAGTCATGAACCTTTAACAACCAATGCGGATAAAAGGAAGTAAACATGATAGTATTCTCACCACTCCTTCTGCATCAATCCAATGTCTTTTCAGATGAAAGCGTTGCTGTCCACGGGTGACCAAATTCAATGAACCATCCTCCAGGCGTCCATATTGTCGAATCTATCGGGATGGGTTTCACAAGTTGTTAGAACTAACACACATGTAAGGAGTGTAGCTTAGCAATTATTAAGTCGTGGATCACCAATACAGTGCTTCTCATCTTACTAAACCTTCAGCGTTCAATATTGTACAGAGAGAGAGAGAGAGAGAGAGAGACACACACACACACACACACACACAGAGAAGGGGGGGTTGCATGTGATGTGACATGACAGGTTTGGGAAGTGTTGAGGGCTTCATGTTGCTCATACAAAATCATTTTTCTAAATATTCAGTACACAGGCTGTTCTAATCTGATTAAGTTCCATCATTATTCATATACAAACATTTTTTCTACGTTCTTCCTATTCCATTATGAGGTTCCTATCTATAAGTATCAGAGTTTTCAATCCTTAGAGCCTGGATAGATATCACCAAATATGAAACATAAGAGGGAGCAGTAAGACAACAGGAAAAGGGGGGGGGGGGGGGTCATCAGAAGAGAAAAGGGATCCTATCTTTTGAAGGAGATAATCATACTTATGGTTGGTTAATCAGTATGCTGCTGAGAAAGGCTAATGGCTATTGTGATTGCTCAACAACAAGGAAATGCTTTAATGCATGCCAAAAGTGGAGCTGGCACTATCCAAAAGGTTACCAACCAATATTGATGAAGACTTTGGTCAGATATTTGTCACCCAAAATATGATTTCAATCAACCAGCATGGATAGAGGGCAAGAAATAGCATTGGGATATCTTCTAACCGTAGTCCAGAAAGACTGAGCCATCATGAACAAGATAACCACTGATTATTGGTTAACAAATCAGGACATATTGTGATGTGAAACTCTAGAATAACAACTAAAGAAGGTTTCCTCAGTATGAATACGTCACAAACAGCACAATAGTTGGCAGGAAATACCTCTGCAGTCGTTCCAACACTTGCGGCTTTCATCCTATAATTTGCAGTATCCCTGTGAACTCGAATCTGGAAGAGGCACCCACAAGTATATGTAATTCATGTTTTCAAGGACAGCTGAAAGAATCCAAAGCATGACTAAAGAATGAGCAGACATGGTAATAAGTTCACCTACCACACCAATAGTGTAAGGAACATCAACCTGACGCAAAGCTCTCCCAATAGCAGCCACAAGATTTGCTTCAGTCACTCTCAAGGGAAGGGTAGCCCCAGGAAAGAGTACGACACCTGAATATTGCTAGGATTAGCATCAGTTCTTTCTGTAAGTGAGAATTTACACAAAGCAAATGAGGATGACAAGATGATAAGTCGAGCGAGATGACAATTTTGCACCAATTTTACTCCAGAAGCAATAAAATTGACCATTTGAAAGAATATATTCAACAATCATTAGTAGAATAGAGACCCAAAATAAAAATGAGCAAAAGCACCATAAGACAGTGCTGCACAATGAAAAGGTTAGGACACCTGAAATTCCATCCAGACGCCAATAAACATATAACAAAAGAAAGAACCTTAAAATAAGGCAAGTGAAAAAGCAAAAGATTGACGAGGACTACCATGGTGAAAGCAAAACCTATTTTTTAATTTATAAATTGAATAGTTTTAGAGGACAGTAACTCATATTCAGAGAACGAATGATGATTCAAATGTTCAAACATGATCCATAAGCACACTGCAAAGACATTATGCCTTTTTAACAAGATTTTATCAATATTTTACACGAATATTCAGCTACTTGTTGTATATAAAAGTAGGACAACAATGCAGAACCACAGAGCTGTCAGTTTTGACAAAAAACCATGTTATAACTTATAAGATAAAAGACCATGAAACTGAAATCCGTGAAGGATGACATAGATACCTTCTAGACAGAAAAGCGGAGTGTTCAATACAGCACCACCATCATAGAAAGCTGTCCTATGGCGTGCGTCTTCAACCTCTGTGACATGCAAGTTATCACACTTCACATGAAACAATAACATGTAACAGTAGAAAAGGGAACATACATACAACCAAGTCCAATAGACAAATACCTACCACCCAAATATGAATGTAAGGATACTACACAGGTATTGTAAGTGAACTCGCCATCGAAGGTTGCGCCGCCAAATCCGCGACCACTGTAAACCCCACAGCATGAACGATAGACTCTCAGTAACACTAAGAAAAAGTTCAATTTGATCCATTATACCGAATCCATGTGCAAATTCCAATTTCCCAAGCATAAAAACCAGCTAACTGTGCCTCTACGACATCAAATTCTATAACACCAAATGTTCCTTTTTCATATTTCAATAACAATTGAACCAAAAACAAATAAAAACGAAAGAAACGAAGTATATAAGGCATTTTAGCATTCTGTTTCAGTTTAATATAGCACATCCAAATGGAATTTTCAGCTGTAGCTCTCAAGAATCGCAAATAATAATAGCTACGTCGAATTAAACGCCATAGAATCGAGAAAAATCATAGGAAAGAACAAGAATAAGGCGAATTACGTAGGGTCAGTGTCTTCATCGGAAGATTCGAGAATATCATCAACCTCCTCGATCTGCAACTCCTCAAGATCGAGCTGGCGAATCTGTTCGATCTGGTACCTTTCCCTGTCGAGGAGGATTCTTCTCTCTTCTTCATCCATTTTGTTCTTCAGGGTTTGTGTAAATTACAAATGAAGGTGAAAATAGAAAACAACGCAGAAACGATCAACACTATTTGTTGCCGCTTAGTGTTCTTTATTTGCAAATGCTTACGGTAATTTTAAAGAACATTTTCTAAGTTGATGACTGACCACCACCTAATATTGCATATTGTTAGTTATTACATGTGTGAAATAACCTTGTGATTTTAAATTTTACAGTAAAACATACTATTTGTTAAAATTTTTAAAATTATTTTTAAGTTTATTTTATTTTAAAAGCTTTTTATTAAATCAAGTATATTTTTATTAGCTAATTTTTTTTAAAACTATGACTAATTCAATAACAACTTCACAAAAATAACTTTCAACACAAATAAATTACACATAGTTGTTATATATTATTATTGAAATAATTTAAAATTTTTAAAAATTTAATTGCCAGATATATTTGATGTAAATTGAAACTTTTTATCACAAAATTAAAATAAAATAAAATTTAGAGATATTTTTAAAATTTTTGACAAAAGATAAAATATATTTTATCTTAATTTTTATTATCAACGACTAATCACTCATTCATATTAAATCGCCACAGTGGTCCTAATATTCACTACTTTCATTATTTTAGTCACTCAGATTCAAAATTCATTATACTTGTTCCTATTGGTCTTTAGACCCTTTTCGACATTGAGTTATCGAACGAAATACTGAGCTAGTTCTGATTTGTCATGCTAGACAGAAGGATAAATGATGTTTGTTCATTTCAGCGCTTAAACAAAGCAAAAACGATATCTTTTTTGAGAATGAGGTGAGAAAAAACGGTTTGCACATTATATAAACTTTTCTTCGCCTTCTCATTTTGCCTTGTTTAAGCGCTAAAACGAAACGACGCCGTTTAATCTTGTATATAGGGTGGTAAGTTAGAGTTAGTTCAACACTTTATTTGTTGACCGAATGCTAAAAAAGATCCAAAAATTAATATAATGTACCAAATTTCAAAAAACAATATAATAAATTTTGTATTTAAAGGACTAAAATAATAAAAGTTGTGAATATAAAAAACTACTTTGAGAATTTAGTTCATTCATTCAACTTCTTAAACATCACCACATTCATCATAAGTGTTATAACAAAACTTGTTAAGAAGATAAAGTGAAAAACAACCATAAATAAAAAAATTAGGATTTTGCTTTCAAAAAATATAAATGATAAATTAATTTAGATTTATCTATCTTATATTTTAAAAGCGAGATAACTATTATTTTAGTCCTTATAAAAATCGAAATGGTTCTTAACCTTTTTTTTGTTTGTTTAAAATAGTTTCCAACATTACATTTGGTATTAAAGTCATCCTTTTAACAAATTTATTCTTTATAACATTTGATAATTAAAATAAAAAATACCCTCTTCTATACCCTCCCCCTCCTTTCCTCGTCATCCTCCTTCCTCTCTTCTTCTCCCATCTTCACTTCTTCCAAGTCACCATCTTTTATCGTCGGAGCTATTCCACCGCAGTTTTTTCTCTTTCTTCAGTCAGCTCCTTCCATGCGGTTTACCTCTCCGTCTCTCTCCTATCACACCACCGACACAATTTGACTCTCCGTCTTCTCTCTTGTCACACCACCGGTGATACGGTTTGGCCCTCCCTTTTCTCTTCTATTATAAAATCTTAAACCTTTATCTTAAGCCTTTTCTCTTCTATTATAAAATCTTAAACCTTTAGTAAGGTCCAAATTTAATTTATTATGCTCAATTTAGTTCCTCTTCTATTATAAAATCTTAAAACCTTTATCTTAAGCTTGAACAACAACTCATCTCAATGAACTTGCAAGACCAGCCTCTATGGAAAATGGCTTAAATCAAATTTCACCTTCATCAAATCAAAGCCGCACAGTAATCAACTGCTAACCCAGTTTACTTTCACGTTTTGGGAGATATGATTAGTTCGAAATGTACAATTGTTTGAGGATAAATGTTTAACCCCTGAAAAAATTCTGGCTCAGGTGAGTAGTTTGCTATGGAGTTAATGAATTGCTCCCATCATTCATTTTGAGAAGCTTTCATCTCTTCTACTTCCTTCTTTCTTTCTTAGACTTTTTTTGAATGAGTTTGTTTTTTTGTTTCATTTGGGAGACCCCATCTGATATATGTATTATTTAAATGTGGATCAACTTTTTATTTTCAATAAAATAGATAATACCTATCTTTGATTAAAAAAATATTTTTTTAATTAGTATTAGTGATTTATATTATAATAGTTATAGTTATTCATCACTTGCAAATAATAAAATTAAAATTTGATAGATAAAAATACATGTGAAAAATTTTGGAATCATAAAAATACACATGATAGAATCAAAATTTTAATATACACACCAAAATAACTAATAATGAACAAAACTAATATGTAGATAGAAGAGTTCTATTTTTGTTTAGTTTAGTATACACGTGGCAAAAAAAATCGATAACTTTAGCATTCTTTATCATTATTTTGAGTAATTGAGGTGAAAATTAACAATTTTTAATAAAAAAAAATTATTATTAAAGAGTGGAGTGTCTTTATTTAATCTTAAATTGATCGAACTCTAATTTTACCACATTATCCATAGATATGCCAATGAGAGTTAGAGATTAAAGTCATCTCTAGATATGAGGAGTGGAAGAGCAACCCTTTATGAGAAGAAGGACCAATCCTTAGACCTAAATATAACTTCAACTTCTAACTCTCATTAGCACTTTTTTTGGATAATGCGATAAAATTAGGATTTGATCAATTTATAGCCAAATAAGGGCACTTCATTCTTTAATAATAATTTTTCTTATTTAAAAAATAATAGTACTAAATGTATATATTTTTTTCTTAACCAAGTTTAATAATTAAATTAGTCTAACATCAACAAAAATCAATCTCATCACTTTTACTGACTCACTCATATAAGTTTTATTATTCAACTTAATTAGATTTAGTTCACAAAAAAGATTTGTACCTGTAACATTTTTCTTTAAAAAAAATTGTTAATTTCCACCTTAGTTATCCAAAATAATGATAGAGTGCCAAATCATTGTTTTCTTGGCCACGTGTATACTAAACTAAACGGAAATAAAGTTCTTCTAACGGCAAATTTGTGGATGGAAATTTTATTTAAAGGTTTGTAGCTGGCCAATTGATTATTACATGTATAGAATATAATTTGAACATCCGATACTTGTTTAAACATATCATTGAATTAAGAGATAAGTAATATTTTGGTTCCTAAGGTTTAGGGTCGTCAAAATCAAATTCGTCTCTGACCTTATTTTTAATTTAAAATCGTCCTCAACGATTCATTTGGTACTAAAATCATTCTTTTGATTTTTTTCGGACAAAAATACCCTTATATTTTTTCTTACTTTAACCCCACCGTTTACCACCACCACCACTACCCTTATTCCCACCAACTACTAGCTATTTCTCTTTCCACATCTATTCATTTTAATTCATCAACAACAACAACACAACATAACATTTAAATTTTAAAATTTATCATTAACAACAGAGAAAGGAGGAAAAGGAGATCTAGAACCAGAAAAGTTCCTGCAAATGCGAACAGAAAAGCAAAGAAGCTCAGCCTCAATATTTATCAACACCACCAACGCTTTAAAATCCTTCAAATCCAACATCAAAATTTTCAAATACAATAATAACAACAACAACAAATCATTCAACTTTTTATAAAAAAAATGAAAAACTTCATCAATTACAGAGCGAGACAAACAAAATATAAAACAAAATAGAGAGAGTAAGATCGCCGACTTACTCCACCACTGTTGTCGCTGGAGAAGGCCGTCGACAGCCGTCAAGATAAACGGTGACGGCGGCGAGGGCGCCGCGATCAACGCCGAAGAGGAGAGCATCGATGACGAAGAGGATGTCCTTCGATGGCGAGGCGAGGCGAGGGTGGCCGTCAATCTCGACAGTGGCAGAAGAGTCTTCAATGGCGCGGTCGAAGCGGATCTCTACCGTGGTTGTTTCTCCCTTTCAACACATTCAACAACAACAACAACGATACTGTTTTGAAGAGCACCGAAATTAGAGCGAGGACTTCAAAGTGGATGATGCTCAAAAAGAAGAAGAGAAATTTATCAGTGAGTTCAGAAGATGTGAAACGTTTATTTTCTTGAATAAGGGAGAGGACATCATAACAAAGGAAGATTAGGGGATATTTTTGTTATTTAAAAAAATATTTTATTCAATATGACGATTTTAAATTAAAAATAATGATAAGGATGAATTTTGTTATAAAATAACTAAATAAATAAATAAATAAGAAAGAGGTAACAAACATAAAGTAAAGAAATATGATTAGATAACAATATTAACCACAATTATTATCTCGATATAAAAAATATGATACTTATATATTTATATATAGGGTAAAGTATATTTTTTGTCCCTGAAGTTTATTAAAAGTTTCAAAATTACCCCTAAGTTTCAATTTGTTTCAATTTTATCCCAAAAGTTTTCGATTTGCATCAATTTTATCCTTTAAGTTGACGCCGTTTAAATTACTCACAGACGTTAGTGATATGGCAAAGTATAGTGTGTGATGTGGCAAGAAATGTGAAACCCCCAAAATACCCATGGCTGAGTTATACCAAGTAAACCAATTGGCATCCTTTTTCAAACATAACCCGTTTGTCTTCCCTTTGCCAGTAAGGAACATCGCCAGAGAAACAGAGTCACAGGAGGAAGGTTGGTGGGTGGTTAGACGTCGCACCGTCAATTACAGTCTGCCACAGCGACGTGCAGGACGGCGCATGTTGTGACGCCGTCGAGACTGAGGGAGGAGTCTGGGATAGCATTCAGTCATCAACCATTCAAACGTGGATAGCGCCATTCTGATTAAGGTTTCTGACGAGGTAGGCCACCATTCTAGTCAATTTTGCTACTGCATGTCTGAACGGTTAGGATTTAGGGTTTTTTTTTAATCACTATTGATTGCTGTTAGGATTCTATTGCATTGAGGGATTGAGGAATTTCTGTTCTGTTTTAGTGAAAAATATAACTTTGAGGTGGTCTATATTTTTTAATGATTAGTTACTCTGTTCTTTGGTCTGAACATCTTTTTATAACGGCAGGATGGATGATTTCAGTGTTAGAGTTCATCACAGGGGTAGGTTTTGTAGTGATAAGGGAAAAAATGAGTATATTGATGGTGAGGTGACAACGGTTGACTGGTGTGACAGAGATAGATGGAGTGTTATAGAAGCTTATGATGTGGTTGAAAAACTTGGGTACATTGCTGAAAACATTGGGGTACTGTGGTATAAAGATACTGAATTAGGATTAGAAGGGTTGAAGTTGTTGAAAGGTGATGAAGAAGCAATGGAAATGGCAAATATAGGAGTTGAAAAAAAGGTAGTTGATTTGTATGTGGTGCATAAGGCTTCAATCCCTAATGATTTTTGTTACGACATTGGTTATTTAGATGTTGGGGGTGGCAGCAAAGTTGTTGAGGAGGAGTGTGTGGATGCTGATAGTGGGCCAAGTGATATTAGACAGGCCCAAAATATTCAAGCAGAAGCCCAAGGTGGAGGGGTGGATATGGAGGCCCAAATGCAGGGATTAGTTGATGCCCATTTATCTGCTGAAGAAGTGCTACAGAATATTGGTGATGGGGACAATAGTGAAGAAGAGGATGACACTGATGACCCAGATTATGAGGCTGATTCTGATCTGCATTTTAGTGATAGTGAAGATGATTATTGTGGTGATGATGGTTTATTTGATGTTGATATAACTCTTGGGGAGATGCACCAAGATATAAGAAAGTCTAAGAAAAGTAAGAGTGCTGTCGAGAAGTTAAAGAAAACTCAAAAGGTGGCTGCTGGGAAGAGAAAGAGCTCTCGTTTAAGCGATGATGAAGGATTGAACAGTGATGAATTAGAGGAGGTATCGAGTGAGGATGATGAAGCCAGCAAGAAGAAATTTCCCGTTCACAAGGAGTTGAAGGATATGAGTAAGTATAAGTGGGAGGCTGGAACTCTCTATGCAACAAGAGAGGAGTTCAAGGAAGCTGTGACATCATATGCTGTTCATACTGGGAGAAACATAAAATTTCCAGTGGTGGACAATGTCCGGGTGAGGGCTAAGTGTGGAGATGGTTGTGAATGGTTTGCATATGCAGTGAAGATGGCCAATGAAGATAGTTGGCAGCTAAGAACAGTTAATGATCATCATTCTTGTAACACTGTATTTGACATAAAAGTGATGAAGTCGAAGTGGCTGGCGAAGGTCTTCAGGAGAAAAGTAGAAGAGAATCCGAAGTTGAAGCTGGGCACCATACAAAGTAGGACTCTTAGGAAGTGGAATGTGCAGATTTCAAGAGCAAAGGCATTTCGGGCCAAGCAGATTGCACTGGTTGACATTAATGGAACTTTTAGGGAGCAGTATAGAAGACTTTACGACTATTACCATGAGTTGCTGCGCACCAATCCTGGTTCATCTGTGAAGCTGCATGTTCAATTACCTCCAGCAGCCCAAACTGAGCACCCCGATACAACAGTCGACTTAAGTCCACGATTTCATAGGATTTATATTTGCTTAAAGGCTTGCAAGGAGAGTTTCATGAAGTGTAGGCCTATGATAGGGCTTGATGGTTGCTTTTTGAAGACACCATATGGAGGATGGCTATTGGTTGCTTTGGGGTGGGATCCGAATGACCAGATGCTACCTATTGCATATGCGGTCGTGGAGGCTGAGACAAAAGATTCATGGACGTGGTTCCTCTCAAACCTAATTGATGATATAGGAGCGGATAAATTATTACGTAGCACGTTCATGTCTGACCAACAAAAGGTAATTTACTAACCTGTATTTTAGTGTAATTAAGATTTTGCACTATATTTTTATGTCTAGTTATAATTAGTTAATGTTAATGTTCTTGTAATGTTCTTTTATAATTAGCACGTTCATGGCTTCTGCACTATATGTTATTGTTCTTATAATTAGCTAGTCATGTGGCTTATGCACTATATGTAATGTTCTTTTATAATTAGTTAGTAATTGCTGTACCTATATGTTAATGTTCTTGTAATTGACTTTTATAATTAATTATAAATTGCTGTGAATTAGCTAGTCATGTGGCTTCTGCACTATATGTTAATGTAATTGTAATGTTCTTTTATAATTAGTTAGTAATTGCTGTACCTATATGTTAATGTTCTTGTAATTGACTTTTATAATTAGTTATAAATTGCTGTGAATTAGCTAGTCATGTGGCTTCTGCACTATATGTTAATGTAATTGTAATGTTCTTTTATAATTAGTTATAAATTGTTGTACCTATATGTTAATGTTCTTGTAATGTTCTTTTATAATTAGTTATAAATTGCTGTGAATTAGTTAGTCATGTGGCTTCTGTACTATATCTTGCTGTTCTTGTAATGTTCAACATATAATTAGTTATATGTTGCTGTTATAAATTGCTGTGAATTAGCTAGTCATGTGGAGAGCTGCACTATATGTTAATGTTCTTGTAATGTTCTTTTATATATAGTTATAAATTGCTGTGAATTAGTTAGTCATGTGGCTTCTGCACTAAACTAATTATTTGATCATTATATTAAAATTGTGCACTTTGCACCAACAGGGCCTGGTGCCAACGTTTGATGAATTACTTCCAGGTGTTGATCATAGATTCTGTGTGAGACACCTTTATGCCAACTTCAAAAAAAAAAATTTCCAGGGCTGAATCTTAAGAAAAGGATGTGGAGAGCTGCAAAATGTACATATCTAGCAGCATGGGAAAAGGAGTTGATGGAAATCCGAGCCATTAGTGAGGGTGCCTATCGACACTTGATAGGAATTCGTCCAAAGTATTGGACTAAATCAAGGTTTGAATTCTATCCTAAATGTGACGCTCTTGTCAATAATATGTGTGAAAGCTTTAACTCTGCAATTGTTGAATCAAGGGAAAAACCAATATTGACAATGCTAGAAGATATTAGAGTTTATTTGATGAAGAGATGGGCTGAAAATAGGGTACTTATTGAGAAGTATAAGGATGATATTCTTCCTAGGATTAAGCTTAAGTTACAAAAGGAAATAGATGCTTCTAGGTGGTGGTTTCCGGTTGCTGCCGGTATTTCAAAATTTAAAGTCATAAGAGGCAGGGACAAATTTGTAGTGGATCTTCTGATGAAAGAGTGTACTTGTAGAAAGTTTCAAATGACAGGTTTACCTTGTCCGCATGCAGTTAGTGCAATTAATTGTGCTAAGGATGATATTCGAAAATATGTTTCAAGCTGTTACAATAAAGCTGCTTATGTGGCTTGTTATACCCCCATGATTAACCCTTGTAATGGACATACAATGTGGGAGAGAACTACCCACCCAGATGTGATGCCTCCACCACATAGAGTGCCAATTGGGAGGCCTAAGAAGAAAAGAGCAAGGGGGAGGGTGAAGAACCACAGGGCCCAAGCACATCTAGGCTGGGGTTACAACAAAAATGCTCTCGTTGTCTGAAATTGGGTCACAACAAGCGAGGCTGCCCTCTTAGAAGGCCAAACGTGAGTACTTGTCTAGTAAATATAGTTTTATACATAACACTGTTTCTTATGCTGTTTACCTCTTTATAACTGTAACTTGTTGCTGTTTTTTGTTCATGTCCATCATAGGAAACAACTGCTGCCCCATCCTTAGCATCGCCAGCCCAAAACAATAATGCTGGAACTGCTACAACATCACCAGTCCAGCACAGCACTGCAAGGAATGCTGGATCTACTGGCTCAGTGCATAAGAGTACCAGGTTGGCCAGTGTTGTAGCAAGGCCTAATACCCAACCAAATGCACACAAAAAATTTCAGCCACCAAGACCAACTAGAATTCTTAGGAGCAACTCTACTTCAACTGCACAGGGACAACCCTCATCACAAGGGAGTCAGACTCAGAGTGCTCTCACAGGGTCTTAGTTGTGTCACATCTTGTGTTTGGTGTTTATTTTGGAAGATTGAAAAATGTTGGCATTTTGTATTATGACTTATGACTTATGACTCCAATTCTTCCTTTGTTGCTGAATTATTTTGCTTAGGACTTATGTAATTAAGTTTTTACTTTAGTTATGACTTATGTTAACTAGAGATTATGTTGATTAACAACTTATGTTATTTTGATAATGACTAATGTGATGGATTCCTTCATGCAAATTTATTTTAGTGCACTGCTGAAATTATCCCTCATTACTTGAGTTTGTCTCTGCCACAACAGGTTCTTAATGCCAATTTTAGTGCCAAACTATTTTAATCCTTTCAGGGATATTTTTGAAACATAAATTAAACTTCAAGGACAACTATATTAACAAGTTTTCGAGTTGAGTACAGTTTTGTAACTGATTACAACTAGTCAATCTATTCTTACTTCTGCTAATTTCAGCTGTCCCAAACGCATTAATACCCTAATCTCAAATGGGTTCCATTCTTCACCCACAAATAAACCATTAAAATCACCATAAACCAACCCAACACACCAAAAATAACAGCCACCAACAGTTTGCATTTAGCATAAACTAATTTAGTCTTCAAGGTGGAAATCTTCATCTTCAACCTTGCAACCTCAGCTTCTTCTGTCTCTGCAACTCCATCTGCCCAGGAAAAAAATGTGCACTCCTTCCCAATCTGCAACATAAACAAAAAAAAAAGAACTTGAAGAAACTCATGAAGACATCAAAATAAAAAGCACTCAAAACTAACATCAAAGTATACACAGCCCCAAAATCTCCGGCCGGGATTTTCTGGTGTCTTCGACCATCTCAGTACAGGGGGTTCACCACAGTTGCATATAAGCGTTCGTCGTCTCCGAGTGCTTTTTTGTGATGATACCGAGCCTTGGGAAGCCATTCGTTAGGGTTTCTTATTCTTACACACAGTGAAGAAGATGAAGAGGAAGACGTAAATGAAGAAGTTAATTTTAGGGTTTGAGGTTGTGATTTTTAGCCATATCATTTTTGTAATATAAATTTTTAAACAAAAAATTAAAAATTATTTTAAAAAACGTTTTAGAAATGACTCACACACATAGTTGCCACATAGAACTCCTTTATTGCCACGTCACTAACGTCTGTTAGTGATTTCAACGCTGTTAACGTTTAGGGATAAAATTGATGCAAATCGAAAACTTTTGGGATAAAATTGAAACAAATTGAAACTTAGGGGTAATTTTGAAACTTTTAGTAAACTTCAGGGACAAAAAGTATACTTTATATATATGTATTAATGTATGAAAGAAAGAAAGAGAGGAAGAATTTTGTATATAGATAATATAAAGAGAGAGAGAATTCTTATTGCTTGTGTGTGTAATTAACAGAGGCTTAACCTCCTATTTATACATGTACATGAGTCCTCTTTTTCCTCTTTCATTAAATGTACTTTTCTTGGTAATATGGCACTTCACTATAGGAAAGTTAAGCCATCCAAGTCATAGGTGGTCAATGGTCATCCACTTCACACTTATCACAATACTCCCCCTTGGATGACCATTTAGGATAATGCCTCGTTAAAACCTTACTAAAGAAAAACCCAGTGGGAAAAAAATCTTACTGAAGGAAAAAGAGTACAACATCCTTTAGTGATAGGGACTGCCTCATTAAAAACATTGTCAAGAAAAACCCAATGGGAAAAAACCTGACCAAGGAAAAAAGAGTACAGTCTCCCCCTCTTGTCAACATCAGTTGATGTCTCGAAATCGGCGCATCTCAATCTCATGTACCAATCTTTCAAAGGAGGATTTTGGGATGTGACTTTGTAAATAAATCTGCCAAATTGTCACTTGAGCGGATCTGTTGGATATCAGTTATCCCTTGATTTTGAAGATCATGAGTGAAGATGAATTTGGGAGAAATATGCTTTATTCTATCACCTTTGATGTATCCGCTTTTAAGCTGAGCAATGCATGCTGTATTATCTTCAATCAGGACAGTTGGAGCTATCTTCTAATCAATTAGTCCACATGATGACAGAATATATTGGATCACACTCCTCAGCCAAAAACACTCACGACTAGCTTCATGTATCGCTAGTATTTCAGCATGATTAGAGGATGTTGCTGCAATCGTCTGTTTCGTGGACCTCCATGATATAGCTGGTCCACCATATGTAAACAGGTATCCTGTTTGAGATCTCCCTTTATGTGAATCAGACAAGTATTCGGCATCTGCATAGCCAACTAGTTGTGACTTGGATCTATAGGGATAAAACAATCCCATATCAACCGTTCCATAAAGATATCGAAAAATTTGTTTGATTCCACTCCAATATCTTCTGGTTGGAGAGGAACTATATCTTGCTAGTAAATTCACCGCGAATGATATGTCAGGTCGCATATTATTAGCAAGATACATTAGCGCTCCAATGGCACTAAGATATGGTACTTCAGGACCAAGGATATCTTCATTCTCTTCTTTAGGACGGAATTGATCATTTTCCACATCCAAAGATCTTACGATCATTGGGGTACTTAAGGGATGTGACTTATCCATATAAAATCTCTTCAAGATCTTCTCTGTGTATGTTGTTTGATGAATAAAGATCCCATTTTTTATATGCTCGATCTGCAGGCCGAGACAAAATTTAGTCCTTCCAAGATCTTTCATCTCAAACTCTTCTTTTAGAGTTTTTATAATTGTTGGAATCTCTTCAGGAGTCCCAATGATATTTAAATCATCAACGTACAAAACAATTATAATGAACCCAAATGTAATTTTCTTTATGAAAACACATGAGCAGATATCATCATTCTTGAATCCGTTTTTGGTTAGATACTCAGTAAGACGATTATACCACATTCGTTCAGATTGCTTTAGACCATATAAAGATCTTTGCAATTTGACTGAGTATAACCCTTGCGAATATTCATTGGATGGTTTAGATATCTTTAGTCCTTCAGGGACTTTCATATAGATATCCCGATCTAATGAGCCGTATAAATAGGCTTTACCACATCCATTAAATGCATATGCAGTTTATGATATGCAGATAAACTGACCAAATAATGCAATGTTATCGCATCCACTACAGGGGAATACGTTTTTTCATAATCTATACCGGGCCCTTGTGAAAAACATTGTGCCACAAGTCGGGCTTTGTAGTGCACAACTTCATTTTTCTCATTTCGTTTTCTCACAAATACCCATCGGTATCCAACAGGTTTTACATCTTCAGGTGTACGGACTACAGGTCCAAAGACTTCACGTTTTGCAAGTGAGTCTAATTCAGCCTTCATGGCTTCTTTCCATTTTGGCCAATCACTCCTTTGTCGACATTCTTCGACTGATCTTGGCTCAAGATCCTTACTCTCATGCATGATATTCAATGCCACATTATATGCAAATATTTCATTGACAATTGTCTTATTTCGGTCCCATTTCTCTCCTGTAAAGACATATTTATCGAGATCTCGTCATTTTCATAATTTTCAGGTACCTGAACGTCTTCTGGCGTTATATCAGAATTTTGGACAACTGCAGGTGTCTTTACTATGTCTTTTTCCACAGGAATATTTACCTCTTTTCTCTTTCGAGGATTTTTATCTTTGGAACCGACAGGCCTGCCGCGCTTCTGGCGTGTATTTGCTTCAGTGGCAATTTGTCCAACTGGGACATCAATTCGAATTGGGGCATTTTTTCGCCCTGCCACGTTTCTGGCGTGAATTTGCTTCAGTGGCTACTTGTCCTACTGGGACATCAATTCGAATTGGAGCATTTTCCGCTGGTATATACGACTTGGTAATCCTCTTTGTATCGAAAAATGCATCAGTTAATTCATTTGCTATTCTTTGCAAATGTATAATCTTTTGAACTTCTAGTTCACATTGCCCTGATCGAGGATCTAAATGCATCAATGATGATGCATTCCAATTAAGTTCCTTTTCAGGAAGCTTGTTCTCTCCCCCTAATGTTGGAAATTTTGATTCATCAAAATGACAATCCGCAAACCGGGCTTTAAACACATCACCAGTTTGTATCTCAAGATACCTCACTATAGAGGGAGAATCATATCCAACATATATCCCCAATTTTCTTTGGGGTCCCATTTTGGTACGATTAGGTGGTGCAATGGGAACATATATTGCACACCCAAATATTCTTAAGTGGGAGACATTTGACTGCTGGCCAAAAGCTAATTGTATAGGAGAGAACTGATGGTAACTCGTTGGCCTCAAACGAATAAGTGCTGTGGCATGTAAAATAGCATGCCCCCGAACCGAGGTTGGGAGATTTGTTCTCATAAGCAAGGGTCTAGCAATTAATTGGAGGCACTTAATAAGTGATTCTGCTAACCAATTTTGTGTGTGAACATAAACCACTGGATGTTCAACACTTATTCCATTAGCCATACAATAAGCATCAAAAGCTTGGGAAGTAAATTCACCAGCATTATCAAGACGAATTGCTTTGATTGGATTTTCTGGAAATTGTGCTTTTAATCGAATAATTTGAGCCAGTAATCTCGCAAACGCCAGGTTGCGAGAAGATAATAAGCACACATGTGACCATCTCGAAGATGTGTCTATTAGGACCATAAAATATCTAAAAGATCCACATGGTGGATGAATAGGTCCACATATATCACCTTGAATCCTTTCTAGGAATTTAGGGGACTCAAATCCAATCTTTTACTGGTGATGGCCTTAAAATTAACTTTCCCTGAGAACATGCAGCACAACAAAATTCACTAGTTTTAAGAATCTTCTGGTTCTTTAGTGAATGTCCATGAGAGTTTTCAATAATTCTCCTCATCATGGTTGTTCCCGGATGACCCAATCTATCATGCCAAGTTATGAATTCATTTGGGCTAGTAAACTTTTGGTTTACAGTGGCATGTGATTCAATTGCACTAATCTTGGTATAATACAACACAGATGAAAGTGAGGGTAATTTTTCTAATATAACTTTCTTATTTGAATCAAGAGTTGTGATACATAAGTACTCATGATTTCCCTCATTCATAGTCTCAATATGATATCCATTTCGGCAATATCTTTGAAACTCAACAAGTTCCTCAGGGACTTGTTAGATAATAGTGCATTATTTATTATAAATTTTGTTCCTCCAGAAAACAAAATTATAGCTCTTCCGGAGCCTTCTATCACATTGCCTGAGCCAATAATAGTATTAACATATTCATCTTTTGGCAGAAGATGGGTAAAATATATATCACTTTTAAGAATAGTGTGCGAACTTGCACTATCCGCAAGGCAAATATCTTCAAGATATGTCCTTGCCATTTTTTTTTTCAAAAACAAATGATAATTATAAAATGAGTAGAAGTACATGCACAGTCAAATTATTCACATGAATACTTAACAAACACATACACATATCAAACTATTCCATCATTGATCAAATAGCCAATATTACCTTCAGAATCCTTAAAGAAATTAGATACATCATAATGAGTGGTGGAATTTTCATTATTTGAAACAAAATTTGTTTCCTTTTCTTTGTCATCTCTTTTCAAGGATGCTTGATAAAGATCAACTAGGTACCTTGGGGTACGACAGGTACGTGACCAATGGCCCTTTCCACCACAACAGAAGCATTTATCCTCAATTGATTTACTTTGCCCATTGTTTCTTTCTTTATCCCACTTCTGGTGAGATCCTTTTTTGTGAACATAATTTCTTTTCCTTCCATAATTTTTCTTGTCATCAAAATCTTGCTATTTACCTCTTCTGGGGTTATAATTTGCCGCATTTGCTTCAGGAAATGGAGCGACGCCAGCTGAGTGCGCTTCATGATTTCTTAAGAGTAACTCATTGTTGCGCTCAGCAACAAGAAAGCAAGAAATTAGCTCAGAATATTTTTTTTTAAATTATTTTTCTCGATACTGCTGCTGCAGGAGCACATTCGAGGCATGGAAGGTTGAGAAAATTTTCTCTAACATATCAGGCGTGAGGAAGTATCACCGTTTTTTATGATTATACTTTTCTTCAAGGTCTTTCCACAGATCTACAGGATCTTTTAATGTGGGATATTCATTTTTCAATCATACTTCAAGATGATGACGAAGGAAAATCATAGCTTTGGCTTTATCCTTCTGGGATGTATTATTTTCAACCTTAATGGTATCTTCAAGATCCATTGAATCAAGATAAATTTTAGCATCTAGTATCCATGGTAAATAATTGTTTCCAAATATATCAAAAGCATTATATTCAAGATAAAAGAGATTCGCATAATAAAAATTTGTTACCTGAAGTCTTCCTAAAATTTCGTTAGAGCTTCGTGCTGATAACGTGTTATAAAATAACTAAATAAATAAATAAATAAGAAAGAGGTAACAAACATAAAGTAAAGAAATATGATTAGATAACAATATTAACCACAATTATTATCTCAATATAAAAAATATGATACTTATATATTTATATATATGTATTAATGTATGAAAGAAAGAAAGAGAGGAAGAATTTTGTATATAGACAATATAAAGAGAGAGAGAATTCTTATTGCTTGTGTGTGTAATTAACAGAGGCTTAACCTCCTATTTATACATGTACAAGAGTCCTCTTTTTCCTCTTTCATTAAATGTACTTTTCTTGGTAATATGGCCTATGAAGCACGGATTCTCCTATGGTGTCGGCGTATCCGTGTCGGACACGAATCCGACACCGACACTCGACGGATACTTCAAACGAGCGTATCGGTGGCGTGTCTTCTTGCGGTGCAGAGTTTTGGTGAAGCTGTCACGAATCCGAATGAGTCCGATCCGATTTTGTGGTTTTATGGTCCAATTAACCGATTTTTTTTAATTTTAAAATATTTTAAAATTAAAACAAATCAAAATTTAAATTTTAAAAAAAAATTGGTATATGTTCGTACTAATCTCCGACTTTTATCTAGAATGAGTGAAGATTATAAAAAAGGAGATACCAGTATGTGGGATGTCAGAGTTGATGACAACAGTCCAGATCTGAGTGGGGTTTCGTATTTATCTTTAGATGAACCAAACATAGAAGCTGTTGTATTTGCGGATGATGGACTTGGAGGAAAAGAAATTGATACATTTTCTGTTAGCGAGATGGCAAGAGTAGATGAAAATTTTTTATTTTTTTTAATAATTGCATAATTTTTAGACTTTTTTATACAACTATGTTTCCTCTTATATTTACAATATGCTATTTTATTAATTTAATATATTATTTAAATTTTAATTCACAACGTATCCTAAACGTGTCGTATCCAATTTTTTATAAAAAGAACGTGTCGGCGTATCCGTGTCGTGTCGTGTCCGTATCGCGTGTCGTATCGGTGCTTCCTAGAATATGGCACTTCACTATAGGAAAGTTAAGCCATCCAAGTCATAGGTGGTCAATGGTCATCCACTTCACACTTATCACAATAAATTTGATTTTGACTCTAAATTTTAGAAACCAAAACAATATTTATTCTTTGAATTAACTATTAGGCCAACCCAAATTGATTATGTATATGAATTATTCTCCACATACAAGCGTTTTTCCCATACAAGTCATACAAGTCATTTATATTCATGCGCGCACGTTTCTCTTCGTGTCGTTATTGTACGTTCTTCTTCTTCTTCGTTATTGTTCTCTCTCATTATCGTTGTCACCAACACCACTACCTCCTCCTCCTCCTCCTCCTCCTCCTCTTTCTCTTTCTTCTTTCATTGGAATTTCTTCTCCTCTTTCTTTTTCCTCTTTCTCCTCCATCATTAGTTATCTCGTTGTTGAAGATAATGAATAATTCAAATTCAGATTGTCAATTGAACCAAAACGAAATTGGTTATTATTTTGAATCCAATCAAGTAGCTGACGTGTGGTTCGATTCTAATTAATTTTTTTCGTTAGTAGTTTATGATTATGTAGGTAATAATGTTTCATCGTTGATGGTTTGAATTAAATGTAATGTAAAAGTTCTGCATTAAAGAAAATATTTTTCTGTATTTGCAGCAAATTTGGGTATAACACGAAGATATTTGGGTGTAACAAGAACATATTTGGGTGTATACTTTAATAATTTTCGGTGTATGTGTGCAGATAAATTCTGCATAATTCAAAACTCTTCTTCTCCTTCCTCGTCATCTTCTACTACTTCTTCTTCTTCTTTTTGACCATCATCATCATCATCATCATCATCTTTTTTTTCTTATTCATCTTTTTTCTCTTGTTTTATCTTCTCAAGTTTCTTCTTGTTTTACTCTTTTAACAAGAATAAAAAAATCAAACAAAGAAGAAAAAGAAACACATAATGGTACAAAATTACTTGGAAAATGATGAACTTACATTCGTTCAACTAATAGAAAGAAAAAAATAAGAAAAAAAAGAAGAAGAAAAAAATGCAACATTAGAGGAAATATTTTCTGTATTTGCAGCAAATTTGGGTGTAACACGAAAATATTTGTGTGTATTGTTTAAAAATTTTCGGTGTATGTGTGCTGATAAGTTCTGCATAATTCAAAACTTTTCTTCTTCCTCCTCCTCATCTTCTGCTGTCTCTTCTTCTTTTTTTCATCATCATCACCATCTTTTTCTTCTTTTTTTTCTTATTTATCTTTTTTCTTTTTGTTTTATCTTCTCAAGTTCTTCTTGTTTTACTCTCCTCCTCCTCCTCCTCCTCCTCCTCCTCCTCCTCCTCCTCTTTTTTTTTATTGGAATTTCTTCTTCTCCTTCTCCTCCATCATCAGTTATCTCGTTGTTGAAGAAAATGAACAATTTAAGTTTAGATTGTCAATTGAACCAGAACGAAATTGATTATTTTGAATCCAATCAAGTGGCTGAGGTGTGGTTCGATCCTAGTTAATGTTTTCATTAATAGTTTATGATTCTGTTGGTGAATAATATTTTTTTTATGAAAATTGTTGTTCACTGTTGATGGTTAGAATTGAATGTAATGTAAAAATTCTACATTAAAGAAAATATTTTTCTGTATTTGGGTGTATTGTTTAAGAATTTTTGGTGTATGTGTGCTGATAAGTTCTACATAATTCAAAACTTTTCTTCTCCCTCCTCCTCATCTTCTGCTACTTCTTCTTCTTCTTCTTTTCCATCATCATCATTAGGAGTGCACATGGCCCGGTTGGGCCCAAAGACCCGGTTCGGCCCCGAACATTTTAGGGGCTAATTTGGTGTGATTTCACCGGGTCTAAGGTCGGGTAAGGATCTCAAAATAGACCTGGTCATTATTTCAGGCCGGGTCGGGTCAAGGCGAACCCGGCTTCTCCCGACCCATGTGCACCTTAAAGCAACTAAAAAAGATATATATGTTTTAAATTAATTTTAATATTATGTTATATTAATTATAAGCTTATTTTTTATTTTTAATTACACTTGTTGAATTAGAAAATAGATCAAAGAAACATTAAATTAGAATTTATGGACAAATTCAAGTTCAAATATGGATATCCACTTTTCGGTAATAAGTTTCTTCTTTATAAATAAGTGCATTATAAATAAGTTTCTTTATAAATTATTGTTAAAATTTTAAAGACCCGATTTTCACCCGATTTGGACCTGGTATAGTTGTGGGCCGAAAATGTTTAGGTTTCATCGGGTCTAGGACTGAGTTAGGGTCTAAAAAATAGACTCTGTGTATATTTAGGGCCGAGTATGGGTCAGGACAAACCCGGTTTCACCCGGCCCATAAACACCCCTAATCATCATAATCATCATCATCATCTTTTTTTTTCTTATTCATCTTTTTTTTTTCTTTTTATCTTCTTAAGTTTCTTCTTATTTTACTCTTTTAACAAGAATAAAAAAATCAAACAAAAAAGAAGAAGAAACATATAATGGTACAAAATTACTTGGAAGAAGATGAACTTACATTTGTTCAACTAAAAGAAAGAAAGAAATAAGGAAAAAAAGAAGAAGAAAAAAATGCAGCATTACAGGAAATATTTTTCTGTATTTGCAGTAAATTTGGGTGTATTGTTTAAGAATTTTCGGTGTATATGTACTGATAAGTTTTGCATAATTCAAAACTCTTCCTCTTCCTCTTCCTCATCTTCTGCTGCTTCTTCTTCTTCATCTTCTTATTTCATATTCTCATAATTCTTTTTGGGAGAAAAAAATCAAACAAAGAAAAAAGATACATAATGTTGCAAAATCAATAGAAAGAGAAGGAAGAAAAAAATGCAGCAACAACAACAATAATAAAAAACGACGATGAAGATAAAACACGCGAAAAAAAAAAAGAGGAGAAACGCAAAGAAGAAGGAGAAGAAGAAGGAAGAGGAGGAGGAGGAAGAGGAACGCAAAGAAAAAACGATGGTTGTGGTTTTAATCAAGGAAGAAGAAGAATCGCCTTTTATAATGGTGAGTGAGCGTGCTATAAAAATTGTTGAGTAGCACAGTGTTAATATGCTCGTATGGGTGAACATCTTTTTTGTTGAGTTTGGCACAACTTGTAGGACTTGTAAATAAAAAAAGTTTGTATGTGTAGTAGTATTGTATGTATATAACAATGATTGTTTGATAGAATATTAAAAAAGTTAAGACACTTGCGACAAGATAGTTCATACTTAATTTCAAAACATATGCTTATATTATAATAAAATATTTAACAACTTGTGGATCAATATATATATATATATATATATATATATTAGTAATAATTATTTAATTGATAACGACAATAACAAAAAATTTTATTTATTTTCAGTATTTTATCACATAATACAAAATATTTTAACTGGTTACAAAAATTTAAAATTTTAATATAACTCTTGATTAATGATAAAATATTAAAAATAAATAAAATTTATTGAAATAATATTCATTAAATATATGAAAAGTGTTAACTTAAATATTTTTATAACAATTTAAATTATTTGATATTATGTGATGAAATATTAAAACTAAATAAAAGTCATTACATTAATAATCATGAAATATATAAAAAAATTTAAATTTAATATCTTTATAACAAGTAAAAATATTTTATCTTATGAAATAAAATATTAAGAATAAATAAGATTTAATACAATAATAATAAATACATCTTTTATATTTTTTTGATAAAACCTATTATATGACATGATTATATTATGAGAAAAATACAGAACAAAATAATTTTATATTTTTATTAATAACAATGTTAAATAACTATGATACTATAGTAGCTAATTAAATAATGATCATTTTATATATTTATTAAAATTTATTTAAAATTACAATACTTTCTGTTAATTATTTATTTTATATGTAATTATATATGTATAAATATAATTGTACAGTTATTTTATTGGAGAATAAATCATTAACTGGCAGTCGGCAGTGGCACCTACAACTTCAAGTGATTTTAAGGGGAAAAAAAATAAAAAATGTTAACCCTAGCCATCTCTCCGAAGTCCCAAGTTCACACCATATGTTTTGTAACATTTTTTTTTTGCTTCAAAACGCACTTCACACGAGATTGTATTACAAAATTGGCTCAAAATTAGCGAGATAGCGAAATTGATTAATAAAATCCAGGTTTATTAATTTAATTATCAGTCTAAATTCTCAACTAAAAAATATCAAGAATGTTAAACAACTAAAAATAAGAAAGAAGTAATAAAATAAAGTATAAATAGAAAAATACTACTATCAGTATTTACTAATACTATTATACTACTATAAATATAATATATTAATATTATATTAGTAGTATGTGAAGAAAGAAAGTAAAGAAGTGTTTTATATAAGAAAGAGAGAGAGAGGAAGTATTTGCTTTATTATAGCTGTGTATAAAGAGAGAGAATAGTATTTTGTTGTTGTGTAACATCAACGGAGGCTTAATCTCCTATTTATAGGCATACAGAAGGAATATTTTTCAACCTTCATTAATTTCATTCTCTCTTGAGAATGTAAGCCTCATATAGAAAATGGGTATTCACGTCCCATTCTTATCACAACACTTCTCTTTGGATGACCATTTAGCAATATGCCCCATTATATTAAAACCTTACTAAAGAAAACCCAATGGGAAAAACTTTAGTGAATGAAAAAGAGTACAATATCTTTTGTGATGAGGATTGCCTCATTAAAAACCTTGTCAAGAAAAACTCAATGGAAAAAACCTGACCAAGGAAAAAAGAGTACAGTCTCCCCCTCTTGTCGACATCATTTAATATCTCGAAATCGACGCATCCCAATCTGATGTACCAATTTTTCAAAGGAGGATTCTGGGAGTGACTTTGTGAATAAATCTGCCAGATTGTCAGTTGAGCGGATCTGTTGGATATCAATTGTCCCTTAATTTTGAAGATCATGAGTGAAGAAGAATTTGGGAGAAATATGCTTTGTTCTATCGCCTTTGATGTATCCGCCTTTAAGTTGAGCAATGCATGCTGTATTATCTTCAAATAGGACAGTTGCGGCTATCTTATGATCAATCAGTCCACATGATGATAGGATATATTGGATCAAACTTCTGCGCCAAAAACACTCGCGACTTGTTTCATGTATCACTAGTATTTCAGCATGATTAGAGGATGTTGTTGCTGCAATCGTCTGTTTCGTGGACCTCCATGATATAGCTGTACCACCATATGTGAATAGGTATCCTGTTTGAGATCTCCCTTTATGTGGATCAGACAAGTATCTAGCATCTGCATAGCCAACTAATTGTGACTTGGATCCATAGGGATAAAACAATCCCATATCAACCGTTCCATGAAGATATCGAAAGATTTGCTTGATTCCACTCCAATGTCTTCTGGTTGGAGAGGAACTATACCTTGCTAGTAAATTCACAGCAAATGATATATTAGGTCGTGTATTATTAGCAAGATACATTAGTGCTCCAATAGCACTAAGATATGGTACTTCAGGACCAAGGATATCTTCATTTTCTTCTTTAGGACGGAATTGATCATTTTCCACATTCAAAGATCTTACGATCATTGGGGTACTCAAGGGATGTGACTTATCCATATAAAATCTTTTCAAGATCTTCTCTGTGTATGTTGTTTGATGAATAAAGATCCCATTTTTTATATGCTCAATCTGCAGGTCGAGGCAAAATTTACTCCTTCCAAGATCTTTCATCTCAAACTCTTCTTTTAGAGTTCTTATAATTGTTGGAATCTCTTCAGGAGTTCCAATGATATTTAAATCATCAACGTACACAGCAATTATAATAAATCCAGATGCAGTTTTCTTTATGAAAACACAGGGGCAGATATCATCATTCTTGAATCTGTTTTTGGCCAAATACTCAGTAAGACGATTATAACACATTCGTCCAGATTGCTTTAGACCATATAAAGATCTTTGCAATTTGACTGAGTATAACCCTTGTGAATATTCATTGGATGGTTTAGATATCTTTAGGCCTTTAGGGACTTTCATATAGATATCTCGATCTAATGAGCCGTATAAGTAGGCTGTTACCACATCCATTAAATGCATATGGAGTTTATGATATGCAGATAAACTAACCAAATAGCGCAATGTTATCGCATCCACTACAGGAAAATACGTTTCTTCATAATCTATACCGGGTCTTTGTGAAAAACCTTGTGCCACAAGTCGGGCTTTGTAGCGCACAACTTCATTTTTCTCATTTCGTTTTCTCACAAATACCCGTCGGTATCCAACAGGTTTTACATCTTCAGGTGTACGGACTACAGGTCCAAAGACTTCACATTTTGCAAGTGAGTCTAATTCAGCCTTCATGACTTCTTTCCATTTTTGCCAATCATTCCTTTGTCGATATTCTTCGATTGATGTTGGCTCAAGATCCTTACTTTCATGTATGATATTTAATGCCACATTATATGCAAATATTTCATTGACAATTGTCTTATTTCGATCTCATTTCTCTCCTATAAAGACATAATTTATCGAGATCTCGTCATTTTCACAATTTTCAGGTACCTGAACGTCTTCTGGCGATAAAATCAAGGTTGCGAGAACCGGACCGGTCAATAAACCGGTGAGATCACTGGTTTAATGGTTCACTGGTTCGACCGGGGTTCAACCGATTTAATTAAATATTAAATAAAATTATTAAAAAATCTATATATAATTTTGAATATATAAATTCAATAATTTCTACTTTAATAAAATTCAAAATTTCACAATTTCACATAATAAATTATCCATAATTTAATATTAAAAGTTCACAAACAACTTCAATCATCAATGTTCATAACAAAAAAATAACCATATCTCCAAGGCATGACCCAAATTGCTTTCATTTACACAACAACATGCAACGATCATATCAATCAAAATCAAAATTTTATTACTCAACGAGAAGCATAGTTTACTTGAGCTGCAACTATTCGTAACTAAATATGCATTAACAAACATGTTGAATAATGTGAAACGCATGTGAAGGGTCATCAGGAACAATAATAATAATAATCATAAGGAGCAGCATGTGAAGAGGATCAAGAAAGGGTTAGAGAGAACAATGTCAACTACTATTAGAGTTAGACCAATAATTAATGTTCCAATTTGCACCCAGGTCAAAAGCAGGGCCTTGCCACCTCTTTTTCCACTCAAGAAAGGAAGATTAGAGAGGTAAAAAAATAAAAGAAAGATTTCAGAATATTCATAAGTTTGTTTAGTTTGATCCTCCTTATTAATCCTCAGAGTTCTTCTCAAATAAATTTTCTTAGAATGTAAATTCTGACTTTTATATAATCATATGGAATGTGCATTCCCTTGTGATGTCACTAGAGGCCAGAAATATTTGATGTTCTATATGTGTAGCTAATTAGGAAAGAAGTGGGGGTCATCTCACATGATGGATGTAGAGTTCCTCAATAAGTAAGTCCCACGTGGCTGCTTGATCCATCAGCCTTAGATCTGATCAATCGACACAATATTAATGAGTGAGTGGTACAACAATTCAGTTTCAGGAAAAAAGCATAGTTGAATAAAATTCAGCTCAGACCTACAGCAACACCCAAGTTCCATCGAGAAGTGCAGGTTCCTCAACAAACAATAACCTCAGGAAAAAATCATGAATAGAAAATCAGAAATAATAAATAAATGATAAATCAATAACCTCAGCAAACAATTACTTAACCAGCAAGCAATAACCTCAGAAAATCCAGTTATTCAGTAAATCATTACTAACAAGTATTATCAAATCAAGTGCTAAACGCCTAAACACTAAACCAGCAAGCAGACGCCGAGGAGATGGCTAATCAGTGCTTACCGGTTAACACAAGAGAAGATGAGGTCGGCGAGGAGGAGGGCGAGCGACGGCGAACACATACGACGCGACACCGGCTAACACAAAGAAGGCGAGCTCGGCGAACACAACGACGCGGTGGGGACTGTGGGGCTGCGTTGGTCAAAACTGTCGCTACGGTGGCTGCGGCGATTGGGGGCTGCGGTGGCTCTATGGTTCGTTGATTTCGTTCACGTTCAGAGAAGAGAGGAGAGGAGATGGGTTTACGGGTCAGGGAGTAACAATGAAAGGGACTAGGGTTTCACTTCAGGTTTGCCGTTTTGTTTTTTTTTTTTTATATAAATAAAACGACACCGTTTTGGAGGGTTTGTTTTCGAATCGGAAACCCTCCAAAAAACCGGTTGGTTCTTCTGATTTGTCGGTTAACCACCGGTTCGACTGGTTCTGTAACCGATTTTTTGCCAGACGGTTTTTAGGCCTGACTGGACCGGTTAAGTGACGGATTCTCGGTTAACCTGGTTGAACTGGCCGGTCCGATTCGGTTTTCAGAACAATGGTTAAAACTATATCAGAATTTCGGACAACTGCATGTGTCTTTACTATGTCTTTTTCAACAAGAATAGTATTAACCTCTTTTCTCTTTCGAGAATTTTTGTCTTTGGAACCAACAGGCCTGCCATGCTTCTAGCGTGAATTTGTTTCAGTGGCTACTTGTCCTACTGGGACATCAATTCGAATTGGGGCATTTTCCGCTGGTATATAGGACTTGGTTATCCTCTTTGTATCGAAAAATGCATCAGGCAATTTATTTGCTATTCTTTGTAAATGTATAATCGTTTGAACTTCTAGTTCACATTGCCCTGATCGAGGATCTAAATGCATCAATGATGATGCATTCCAATTAAGTTCCTTTTCAAGAAGCTTATTCTCTCCCCCTAATGTTAGAAATTTTGATTTATCAAAATGACAATCTGCAAACCAGGCTTTAAATACATCTCCAGTTTGTATCTCAAGATACCTCAATATAGAGGGAGAATCATATCCAACATATATCCCCAATTTTTTTTGGGTCCCATTTTAGTGCGATTAGGTGGTGCAATAGGAACATATATCGCACACCCAAATATTCTTAAATGGGAAACATTTGACTGCTGGCCAAAAGCTAATTGCATAGGAGAGAACTAATGGTAACTCGTTGGTCTCAAACGAATAAGTGCTGCGGCATGTAAAATAGCATGCCCCAAACCGAGGTTGGGAGATTTGTTCTCATAAGTAAAGGTCTAGCAATTAATTGGAGGTGTTTAATAAGTGATTCTGCTAACCCATTTTGTGTGTGAACATGAGCTACTAGATGTTCAACACTTATTCCATTAGCCATACAATAAGCATCAAAAGCTTGTGAAGTAAATTCACCAGCATTATCAAGATGAATTGCTTTGATTGGATTTTCTGGAAATTGTGATTTTAATCGAATAATTTGAACCAGTAATCTCACAAACGCCAGGTTGCGAGAAGACAATAAGCATACATGTGACCATCTCGAAGATGCGTCTATCAGGACCATAAAAATATCTAAAAAATTTACATGGTGGATGAATAGGTGCACATATATCGCCTTGAATCCTTTCTAGGAATTCAGGGGACTCAAATCCAATCTTTACTGGTGATGGCCTTAAAATTAACTTTCCCTGAGCATAACAAAATTCACTAGTTTTAAGAATCTTCTGGTTCTTTAGTGAATGTCCATGGAAATTTTCAATAATTCTCCACATCATGGTTGTTCTCGGATGACCAAATCGGTCGTGCCAAGTGAATTCATTTGAGCTAATAAACTTCTGGTCTACAGTGGCATGTGATTCAATTGCCCTAATCTTGGTATAATACAACCCAGATGAAAGTGAGGGTAACTTTTCTAATATAACCTTTTTATTTAAATTATGAGTTGTGATACATAAATACTCATGATTTTCCTCATTCATAGTCTCAATATGATATCCATTTCGGCAAATATCTTTAAAACTCAACAAGTTTCTTAGAGACTTGGTAGATAATAGTGCATTATTTATTATGAATTTTGTTCCTCCGGAAAACAAAAATATAGCTCTTCCGGAGCCTTCAATCACATTGTCTAAGCCAATAATAGTATTAACACATTCTTCTTTTGGCACAAGATGGGTAAAATATATATCACTTTTGAGAATGGTGTGCGAACTTGCACTATTCGAAGGCATACATCTTCATTATATATCATTGTCATTCTCTTCAAAGACAAATAATAATAAAATGAGTAATATGCACAGTTAAATTGAATACTTGATCGGAATTATTTTTCTAAGAAATATTGTACATAAAAATAATGTCATATACTAAAATTTTATTTTAAAACTTGACACATTTAATGATTTTAAAACTCATAAACATTAATATTTTATTATTTATATACATCATATTTGAAACTTAAATACATAGAAAATAAAACTTAACAATAAGTTTCTTACATTATTTATTTACATGAATATTCATCAATTTCACATATTAAACTATTCCATCATTGATCAAATGACCAATATTTCCTTTAGGATCCTCAAAAAAATCAGATACATCATAATGAGTGGTGAAATTTTTAGCATCATTTGAAACAAAATTTGTTTCCTTTCCTTTGTCATCCTTTTTCAAAAATGCTTGGTAAAGATCGACTAGGTGCCTTGGGGTACGACAGGTACGTGACCAATGGTCCTTTCCACCACAATGGAAACACTTATCCTCTATTGATTTATTTTACCCAATATTTCTTTCTTTATCCCACTTCTGGTGAGGTCCTCTCTTTTGAACATAATTCATTTTCCTTCTATAATTTTTCTTGTTACCAAAACCTTGCCATTTATCTCTTTTGGGATAATGATTTGCCGCATTTATTTCAGGAAATGGGGCGGCGCCAGCTGGGCGTGCTTCATGATTTTTTAAGAGCAACTCATTGTTGCGTTCAGCAACAAGAAGGTAAGAAATTAACTCAGAATATTTTTTAAAGTCTTTTTCTCGATACTGCTGCTGCAGGAGCACATTCGAGGCATGGAAGGTCGAGAAAGTTTTCTCTAACATATCATTATTAGATATCTTTTCCCCACATAATTTCATTCGTGAGGTGATTCGAAACATTGCAGAATTATATTCATTTATGGATTTAAAATCCTGCAGACGCAAGTGCGTCCATTCATATCGAGCTTGAGAAAGTATCACCGTTTTTTTATGATTATACCTTTCTTCAAGGTCTTTCCAAAGATCTGCAGGATCTTTTAATGTGAGATATTCATTTTTCAATCCTTCATCAAGATGACGACGAAGGAAAATTATGACTTTGGCTTTATCCTTCTAGGATGCATTATTTTCAGCCTTAATGGTATCTCAAAGATCCATTGAATAAAGATGGATTTCAACATCTAATATCCATGATAAATAATTGTTTCCAGATATATCAACAGTATTGAATTCAAGATGAGAGAGTTTCGACATAATAAAAATTTGTTACCTGAGTCTTCCTAAAAATTTGATCAGAATCTTGTGCTAATAACGTGTTGTAAAACAACTAAAAATAAAGAAGAAGTAATAAAATAAAGTATAAATAGAAAACACTACTATCAGTATTTACCAATACTATTGTACTACTATAATATAATATATTAATATTATATTAGTAGTATGTGAAGAAAAAAAAAATAAAAAAGTGTTTTATATAAAAAAAAAAAAGAGAGAGAAAGTATTTGCTTTATTATAGCTGTGTTTAAAGAAAGAATAGTATTTTGTTATTGTGTAACATCAAGGGAGACTTAGGCTTGACTTCCTATTTATAAACATACAGAAAGAATATTTTTAAACCTTTGTTAATTTTATTCTTTTTAAAAAATATAAGTCTCATATAAAAAATGAGCATCCACGTCTCATTCTTATCACATCGAAAAAGTCTTTTTCAAAAAAGAAATCCACAAATCTTACAGTAAACAAGTTGTGTTGTCCTGTGCGGTCCCACATTCGTCGTTCAATTGAGACTATGATCATCAAATCAAATCAAAATAAATAATTCATCCCCAATTGTTAATTGATTTTTGGGGAAGCATGTGATTGATAGCTGGTCAGCATTTAAATTTGATATTGAAATTGAAAAAGATGAGAGAGCTTGTGTTGTGTGGCGTCTTGGTTTTGGCTTTATCCATCCACCGTCCCTACTCTCTCATGCGGTCACGCCTACCCTCTTTTTTTTTTTTTGGTATTTTCTTTCGATGAGACAATCACTAATTTATCTCTATTGTAATTTTATTTAAGGTTTAATTTTTATTTTTTATTAAAAATAAAAGTAAAATTTAAATTTGTAATTTTTAGATAAATATAAAAAAATTATGTTATTTAAATTATAATTTGTTAATAATTTTATTTAAGAATTATTATATGTGTAACGTGAAATTCAAATTTTAAACAATAACTAATTTATTCGAATTATAATTTTATTTAAGAGTTATTACATATTTAAGGTAAAATTCGAATTTTAAAAGTTTATTGACTCGACTTGGAGCTTGTTTGGTCTTACGTTATCTATTTTACTGACACACGGCTCAAGAGTCAGTTACTGGCACACAACTCAACTTCCTCATATTAGATTCCTCAAAATTGTGAAACTTATTGGGGGATCGAAGTTTCTTAATGGTCATCACCAGAGCCCTTATGGAAGGAGAAGTCGACGATGATGGCAGAGCCAAAAGAACCGGTTAGTTACTACTCTAACTTCCTTTGAATCTGATTTTGAAAGTAGATGTAAATGAGTAACTAACTAAACCAACTGTGGATAGGAACTAAGTGCCAGCTAGGATCATCTCCTAACTAACTTAACAAACTTTCTGAACATTAGAAACTTCTAGATACATATCGGTATAGCTGATTTTACAGAGGCATAACTGTTTGTGATATTCTCGTCCTCCATGACAGATTGTGATTGATGAATGAAGTAATTGAACCGTCTTTAGTACTTTGGATAAGTTGAACTTGCTTAATTAATTTGCATACTAGCAATCTTTACCAGAAATCAATAAGCTGAACATAACGTGCTATCTGCGTCGCAGGGAATTCTTTGACGGCTACCACGCACATAATAACTGTGGTGATTGGGGCTGGGGTTCTGGCTCTAGCGTATGCCATGGCGCAGCTAGGGTGGATAGCTGGTATAGCGACTATGATAGCCTTCGCAGTCATCTCCACTTTCACTTACAATCTTGTAGCAGATTGCTATAGATTTCCAGACCCCATTACTGGCAAGAGAAACTACACTTACATGCAAGCTGTCAAGGCATATTTAGGTATTCTTCCCTTATATCATTTAATCAGCGAGATTCTTTTAAGTATTTTGATGCGTAAAATGTTTTACACAGAGTCGTTGAATCACATTTTTCTTTCGAATAACCATTCACGCAGTTAATGTAAAAAGATTATTTATGTTGATGTGTTATTCTGTGCTTGGATACACGTGTAATACACTGACAGTATATATATATATATATATATATATATATATATATATATATATATATATATATATATCTCGAAGTTAACAATCGACAACGTAGTTGATGAAGACCTTGTAACAACTCTTCTAGTTCATGCATCTGAATAAGTTTCATGACCTATTTTAACTAGTTCCATATTACTGTTTCATAATAGGGGGAACCATGTATGTGTTTTGTGGATTGGTCCAATACACAAAGCTTGCTGGAATCACTGTGGGCTACACAATAACCTCTGCCACAAGCTTAGTGTATGTTTTTCCTTTAAGACTTATGGTTATGTCTTATTGAATTTATATGTTTAATATGTACAGATGAGATGATTGAGTGCCATTATTATTGCTTTAATTATCTAACAATTTTCAAGGAGGCCTAAAATGTTCTTATGATTGGATTCCTATGACTTAAGAAGTTTTGAATTTGGTTCCTGTGATTACTGTCATCAAAATTTTCAATCTGGCTCCCCAATTGCAAAGGTTTCTAATGGAAAAAGGAAGAATTTCAACATTTGATGAGAAAATGCAATCGATCCTAATAATCTATATTAACAATTGAATTTCTCATCGATGTAAGGCCAACACAACAGAACCATTGACTAGTCATATAAACCTAACAAGCAGCATTTAAAATATAAAGACAATTTGAATTTTCCAATTTATAAGAATCTTCAAATAATTTTTTTAAGCTTTTATCCTTTTCTGATTATTTATGATGTTTTGATTGTGGCAGAGCCATTAAGAAAGCAATTTGCTTCCACAAAGAGGGACATCAAGCTTATTGCAAGTTTTCTAATAATCCTTTCATGATTGGTTTTGGGACCTTGCAAATCTTCTTGTCCCAAATCCCAAACTTCCATGAACTAACATGGCTTTCAACCATTGCTGCTATAACCTCCTTTGGTTATGCTTTTATTGCAAGTGGGCTTTCCCTCTCGGTTGTCATCTCAGGTATTTACCTATTATTTGATACAAAATCTTTCAACATTAATTGCAAAATTTAATTGTTGGCGTAGCTGTTATCTTTCTATAAAAGCATATGCTTTGACTTTTCATCTAACATAAATTATTGTTCAACACTCTTCAATGCATTTTCTAGCTCAACTAGATACATGAAATGTCTTTTTTGTTTTGGATAAATAAATATGAAAATTGTTGTTCAGGTAACTGGTCTAAACGGCCATTGTAAACGGTGACTTGGTGACATGTTAGAAGCTGCTTAGACCAAAAACATGAGCCGATTAGACCAGTTACTTAGATGGTTGGAGACTGATTAGTGATTTTTGAATTGTGGACGATCGCTTTGTCCTCTTATCAAAATGATCAGGACCGAAAATGATATTTACTTTTTTCTATTATAGTAATGGATGATATTTGTCTGAAAGCTTTCTTCCAATTATGCAGGAAAAGGACAGCCAACTAGTATAACCGGAACAAGAATAGGGCCGGAATTATCTGCAGAAGATAAAGTTTGGAGGGTTTTCAGTTCACTGGGAAACATAGCACTTGCTGCGAATTATTCCACTGTTATTTATGATATAATGGTAAAATACAATTCCCTTACTCTGGTTTCTTTTTGAAGAAACTGAAATCAATGAAGGAGATGCAGTCGCTATAGCAAATTTGATTGAATCTGATTATTTGGTGATTTGTTTAGGACACATTAAAATCAGATCCGCCAGAAAATAAACAGATGAAAAAAGCTAATGTGATGGGGGTCACAGCAATGACAATACTGTTCTTGCTATGCAGTGGCTTTGGCTATGCTGCTTTTGGTGATCACACACCGGGGAACATCTTAACCGGATTTTATGAACCTTTTTGGTTGGTTGCCCTTGGGAACACGTTTGTCGTGATCCACATGATTGGAGCATACCAGGTTGGCTCAATTTTTTAAAATTTCAATTTATGAATTCAATTATGTATTGTCACGTTGGTTGAAGTGTTTGACAAAATCACTCACACTCTTTAAAAGTTTTACAGACACAAGCATTCGATTGAGTGATAGACAGACAGTGTATGACACTATTAAGTGCACAACAATAAAACTGATCTAATAGTATAAAGTTTCTTTTATGCTTATTTGTTAACTGATAGAAAAATTGCATTATACTCTTGAAGCATAGAAATTAAACACAAATTTAACACTTAGTACTAACCTTGTTCTTCGATGATATTTTTGTTAGACCATCATGCTTAATATATGTGGGAAATCTACATTTTGTTACAGGTGATGGCACAACCATTCTATAGAATAGTTGAAATGGGTGCTAACATGGTATGGCCAGAATCAGATTTCATAAACAAAGAGTATCCAACCAAGTTGGGCAAAATAAGATTCAATTTCAACCTGTTTAGGCTGATTTGGAGAACAATATTTGTGATATTGTCCACAATTCTTGCCATGGCAATGCCATTTTTCAATGAAATTCTTTCCCTTCTTGGAGCAATCGGGTTCTGGCCTCTCGTCGTCTTCTTCCCCATACAAATGCACATTAGACAAAGACAAGTAAAGAAACGGACATTGAAGTGGTGCATGCTTCAACTTCTAAGCTTCATGTGTTTCATAGTTACGGTGACTGCTGTAGTTGGTTCAGTTCATGGAATCAGCCAGGATCTCCATAAATACAAAGTTTTCACGTATAGACAATAGTCCTTTTGGTTACTAAAACATGAAATAAATGTAGCTAAACTCTATTGATTATTTTTTCTTGGGAGACTACTGAGATGGAGTTCCATTAGGTACTTAACTAGTTTGATTTGTTAAAAATTTTCTTTTCTTTCTTTTTTTTTGGTTGCCTGCCTGTATCCGGAGCTTCACCCAGACTAATCTGGACCCGACCCGGATCGCACACCTGGCTATGGTGGATGAGTCTCTCAGTGGGGATAGCTGCATATAGTTCGAGACCTGCTTAAGGGAATCCGAGCTACTTACTACTTGGACCAACCTATTGGTAAAAATTATTCTTTTCAGGTGCAACAGGTTCTTGGCTTACCCTTTCTCCAATGGTGTTTATGTCGTCACTCAGTAAATTGAACCAAAAGTTTGTGAGTTAATAATGTAAATTTGGTTAATTGCATTTGGATTTCTTTTCTTTTTTTTTTTGGATTTTCCACTGGCTGTATACTGAGAACTAGGACTCACTTTTTTGACCACCAACCTTGGTGACTTTTTTGGCAGCGGAAAAAATTTCCGATGTAGTCATATCTAGTTGGTGTTCTGTCCCCTGCTACTACCAAATATAGTACAAAAACATCAAATTTTTTATCTCTATATCTGAATTTCTTTTCTTATTTTTACTATCAAACGCTTGTCATAAAGATTGGGGTGTTGGTCAGGGTTGTAGTTGGTCTGGTGGTGGTTTTGGTTTCGGTGGTGGTGGTAATGATGGCAAAAATGGATATGGTGCTGGTGATGACAATAAGGTAATTTTGTAACAATAAAGGTAGGGTGGTGGTTACAAAAACACTTATTCATGTAATATCACCAATTTTGTAATTAGATGTTAAGATAATTTGGTAGTTTGGATATGCTAGACTTAACTAATTGATTAACAGTTGACTAACGGTTTGAAGGCAAAAATTAGGTTAAGTACTCACATATTTATGTTGGCTAGTTTGGATGACAAATTTGATTGGGTGAAAATACGAAGAACTAATTAACTAATAGGTAAAATTTGATAAACTGTTTTATCATTTACTCTTTAATTTTGTAAATTGTTTCGGTACCATTGTGTTGTTGAAAAAAATATTTTTTTCATTTTTTAGTGTATTTAGTTAATTTTTAATAGTAAAAGTAAAAATATTAAAAAAATAAAAAATTCTTTTTTAAAATCTATAATTTACGTCTTTTTTTAAAAAAAAAATTACTTAAAAAAAATATTTTTTTACATAATAAATAAACAAAACAATATTTTTATATTATTATATTCAAATATAATTGATAAATAAAAATATATTTTTACATAAAATATCTAAATATAAAGTTATTTTTATTTTTTTAAATTTAAAAAAAAATAACTAAAAAAAATTTCTTTTTCAAAAGCTCACCAAATAAACCCTTATTAGTTCTATAAAGTATATTTTATTTTTCTCTACGAAAAATATGCACATTTTTTTTTCTTATCATTAGATTTATCTTTGTAACTAAAAAAAGGAAAATTTACATTAAGATATATAAAAAGAAGTGGCACAAATATACATTTCTATTGAAAATCAACATGCTGGATTTCAATAATTTCCTAGTGACATAAATTATCCACAAAAAAATAAAAAAAAATATTTACATATATACAAGAGGCATTGATGAACAAAATAATCAAGCCATGATTTACTTTATGTTGTTATTGTATGGTCTACTAGTAATCATTATCTCTTTCAACTCCTTCAAATCAACATTGCCATTACAACATGGACAATTATATTTCTTTGACTCAAATAATGGTCGCCATCCTCCTTTTCTCTCTGATTCTAACCTTTTTGACATACACTCTTTGTGGCAAACATGATAACAATTTGGCAAAATTGTAACCCAAAGTTTTGTTGCTTTCTCCGTACGACCCAAATCACATGAACATATTGAACATTTTAATCTTGCAATAATCTGCTTAGTGTTGAAAACCCTATTGATGAGAAAACATGTGGCATTTGATGGTTTGCCATAACAATAATTATCTTCCGATCGTAAAAATCCATGGCTTTCTTCGTCTATGGCTTTGATCTTCGCCATGAAACAATGGTAACTACGTAGAATCAAGCTAGCTAAGAAATAACTAACTATCATAAGAGAAATTATTACAATGGGAGAAAACATTGTGAGCGTTTTTGTGAGCAAAGCTTCTGCTTCCATTGCTCTCAAAAAATAATAATAGAAGGACAAAGGTGGATTTGGAAAAGTTTGTAAAAAAGAGAGAAAGAAAATGGAGATAATCCTTCAAAATTGAAAGGATATTAAGTAGTAAGAGATATTTGTAAATTTAGTTAGCAATAATTTGTATATTGTTAATTTGTTACGTTGTAAATCTCATCTCAATGTTTATACACAGATGTTAAACTAAATAAATCTTTCGTGTACAACTATTTATCCGTTACGGAAGAAGGTTCTTTAGTGGATATATAAAATACAAATCTCAAATAAATAACTGATTTATGTAAAACTACTTGCCAATTATAAAATGGTGAAACCTGTATAGAACTATAGATGTTGTTGGAAGTTATCTTTACATAAAAATGCAAGCTCAAATATTGATATGTGCCATGCAGTCAATTTAACCGAAACTATTGTATTTGGCTAAATCAAGATGAAAAAAGATAAACGGATTGATAATTGTTCGTAAAAGATAAACCAGATAGTATTCAGTTGAATCAAATTAAATATTGGTTTGGATTGATTTTTTGAGTGAAAAAATATATTTTTAAAAAAAATATAAATATTTTATTTTATTTTAAATTTATTTAGATACATCATAATATTTTTATTAAAAAGTAATAACTTTTTTTATAATACCTTACTTATAAAAATAACAAAAGACGTTTTTAATACTTGAAATAAAATTCTTTTCAAAAAATATATTTAAATATGAAATAATTTTTATTTATTAAAAAATATCTTTTTTAAAAAATAAAAAATATATTTTTTAAATTAATCCAAACTAATTCTAAATAATATACTATCATAAAAAAAATTAAATAACGTACTCAAAATTTAAGGTTACTTCTTCATGCCAAGTTGCCAACACTATAAGAAAGTTGTTGGATATCGTCGAATTTATTCGACAAATTTATTAAAAAAAATTCGTCGATAATCTATTTACCGTTGAATTTAGCATTAAAATAAATTCGATGGTATAAACCTCGCCGGTAATTGTTTGCCAGCAGAATTTTTTATCTGCCCGCTAATTACCGGCTGATTTAGCAACAGATATAAACTTTTATTTGCAAAATTCTGGAGTTTGTTATCGTCAAATTTTTCCCTCAATAAATTCGATAGTAAACTTATATTTTAATTTTTTTATAAATTTATTTAAAAATTCAATATATAATTTTAAATATTTAAATTTAATAATTTCTAAACTAACAAAATCTAAAGTTTTACAATTTTTTATAATGCAACAGCAGCAGCCTATGTCTCAACTAATGCAGCAGCCTATGTCTCAACTATGTCCACTGCTGATAGTTTTTTTTTGTGGCATAATAAACTAGGTCATGCTTCTTATAGTGTAGTAGCTAGTGTTCTAAAATCCTGTGATATTGTAGTTGACCCCAATAAATCTATTTGTACTGTGTATTGTCTAGGAAAGTCTCATCAACTACCATTTCCAATCTCTAATATAGTTTACACTACACCCCTAACATTAGTTTACACACCTGTCCTAGTGGTTGATTTCTATGAAAATTTTTACTTCATAAATTTTATTTAGCAGGTTTACTTGGCTTTATTTCTTGTTAGAACACGTTCACAACTCAAATCAGTCTTTAAGGTAGTGTTTGAAAGAGAGATATGGACTAAAAGATAGAGACTAAGAGACAGAAATTGAATTAAGTCTTAGTATTGTGTTTGGTATAAAGTGGAAGACAAAGACTAAAATAAGAATGAAGCTCTAATTTAATTTGCACAAAGAGTAAAGTTGGAATTAATTAATTGAAATGAGGGTATTTTAGACATAAAATGTTATTAGTTTCAGTCTCCACCCCCAAAAACTCCAGTCTCTTGTATCCCCACTTTTTGGAGGTACTGAAATATTGGAGACAGAGATTGAAATTTTAGTACTAATTTCTAGACTAACAAACATAATACTGAGTCTCAATCTCTCAGTATTCGTCCTAATACCTCAAAACAAACACTACTTAAATGCTTTCAACAAATGGTTGAGTTGCAATTAAATGTAAAAATAAAAATGGTGCAATCTGATAATGCTTCTGAATATGTGATATTTTCAAAAGATTTACAGATGTAGGAAATTATTTATCGCTTTTCATGTCCACACGAATACCAACAAAATGGCGTTAATAAGAAGAAACATTGGCATGTTGTGAAAAAAGGGACTGACCATGTTAGCAGGAGCTGGTATGCCAATTAAATACTGCGGGAAAGCGTTCAACACTGCAGTGCATCTAATCAACATGTTACTCACGCCTGTGCTTGCTAACCAGTCACTGTATGAGAAACTGTTTGGCAAAAAAGCTGATTACACCAGTCTTTGGACTTTCAACTGCTTATGCTTCCCACACTTGCAACCCTATAACAAGCATAAATTGAAATTTCGGTCTTTCTCTTGTGTCTTTTTGGGATACAACAGCTCCCATAAAGGTTATAAGTGTCTTACCGAGCAGGAAAAACAGATAATCTAAAGGAATGTTATCTTTAATGAGCACCTGTTTTCATTTAAAGACAACAATTTTGCTACCTCTCTTGGCGAACAATCTGATCTGACACCAACCATTCTAGTTAGTGCTCCAATCATCTCTATCCTCAGAAGATCATCTCCCACTTCTTGTTGCCTTCCCAGTCAACTTCCTCCCACTTACATCAATTGTCAAATTCCTAGGCTCTCTCTTCTATACCCACATTGTTGCCCTCTCTTCCTCCTGCTTTCTCACAACAGCCATCTTTATCGCCCACACCATCCTTTTTTCCATTTGCACCCTCTAACACACCTATTTTTATTCCTATTTCCATTTTTGATATAGAAATTGTCTTACCTGATTTGCTACAAATTCAGCCACCTACTTTAAACACACACCCCATGATTATCCAGCGTCACTTACCTCTAAATCTTTTTATTTTATATTAACGTTTTCAATCCTACTAAGAACTCCCCAATTCTTACCCCCTATTTCCACCACTTTCAATTACATGTACGAAGGTTTAGTGTGGAGTTACAGGAGCTTAGAAGATTTTGTTTACGAGTTGGGTTGTTAGATTTTATTTTTCTCTCACCATTTATTGTTTTGATTTTTAGAGGGGTAGAACTTGTATTTGAGGATCTTTGAATAAGTTTATGTACATAAAGCTATGTGAATATATACTTTTGTGGTTAAGTGATTTAAAATAAAGTCTCCTTTCGATTTTTTTATTAAAATTTTGGTTTGTATTCGCGAAGGTTCAATATTAAATAAAGATAGTATAAAATAAAAAGATTTAAAGATAAATAACGCCTAAACTTTTAGTACGATCATAAAGTGTTAAAAGTTAGGGTGTTACAAAAACTATGACAATATCTCTAGTTGTAACTCCCTTTTTATATAAAGTCAAAAAAATTTAAAACACCTAAGAAAATTTGAACATAGAGATTATGATAGTGTATTAGTTGTGATAGTAATCTAATAGAATTAGTTTATTAGAAGAGTATAATTCTAAAAGTGCCACCTCGTAATGTGTTCAACCATATATATATACTGACTGCAGATACTCAACTGTTGTAACTGAATTTGGCTCTCTCTCTCCCTCTCCCACTCCCTCTCAAAATATTATTCTGGTCTCCCAAATATATGTGACACCGTCATTAATTTAAGTGTTATTATAATATGATCAAATAATGAATGTGAAAAACTATTTCAATTTAGTATATATTGGAGTGAAATACTAAATTAATTTAATTTTATGCAAAAACATATCACGGATATATATGAATAAATTAAAATAAAAATTTTATATAAATTATTAAGAGTAAAGTATTAAAACGGTCTTTTATTTTTTAAAATGATGATAAAAATACTCTTTACTTTTGATAAAGATAAAAATATTCTTAAAAGTTAAAACATTATAAAATACGATAAAAATAATAAAAAATATTATTTTTATTATAAGTGACAAACAATTTTTATATTTGACAAATCGCTTGACATTCGATCCAAAATTTTGTAAAAGTACGTGGATAACTATTTAATATATATATATATATATATATATATATATATATATATATATCAATCAGAGACAAAATTCATCTCTAAAATTTTTTATCACAAATATTAATAAAAAAAATCTACTAAGTATAAAATTTTAAGGACAAAAAGATTTTTTTTTCTAATCAAGCCTGTAAAAAATCGAATCAAAATTTAACTTCTAAAATATTTTTTGAGAATATATATTTAACGTCATGCAGTTTTGTCATGTTTTAAAATATTTTGAAGATGTTTTATTATTAATAATAGTGAAAAATATTTTTGTGATCGTGTTCAAAAATTGAAAGTAATTTTGATAGTTTATATATATATATTAAAATAAAAAATAATGAGTGATGATGGCTGCCAAAAAATATATATAGTTATTGAAAATTGAAAGGTATTTTAAAACACAGCTGCTGTTTGGAGAGAGCCGCTTAGCCGCAGTCGTGATGTGTGTCGTACGCTGAGGGCATGCTCCCAGAATTTCCAAGCTTCATTTTTCGGTTAAGGGGACAACTTGTGATCTCCTCACCATCTGAGCCTTTAACATATTTTATTCAATATCTGAATTGTTCAAAATCAAAGAATACTAGTATACCAATCAAGTACACTGGTATATGTGAAGCTTTCCTCTACTATAAAACATGAAGACTTTTTTAATATCCCGATGAGTATTGCTTATACTGTCAATGGTATTTCAATTGGTTGGACTCTATGACCTTATTCGACACATGATTTCTCTATTCCTAAACTTATGCTTCAAATGAAACTTGAAATCTTCATCTGTGCTGTAATAATTTGAGAGACCATTGAAAGAATTGGGATGAGTCATAAAAGTTGGTTCTTGTTGAAATAATTAAGGTATCAGACACAAACTCAGACTCATCGTATCTATTGTTTGGTGCATCAGTCTAAACTCCGCACTTATTGTCTGATATGGAATTTGTCTCTGTGATTGATTAGAGTAAGGTATTGGAGGGGAGGTGGTTCTGAGTTCTGACGGTGCTGAACCTCTTATCATTGTTTTCAAATAGAACTTGCTTACTAGAGTTATAAGGCCTAATACACCTCTTAATATCTCCATCATTTGTTGGATCAGATTTTTCTTTGACAGTCAAGCACCATCCAAACATATACATACTCATGGTTTTCAACTTCAAGCCAAAAAATCTGATATCAAAATCGTTCCTGTACCCAACATTTCTAATTTCTTTCAAATAAAGTACGAGGTTTTCAACTCAATTAAAGAATCTACATGAGTGTGCATCAATCAGAGGCAAATTTTTGCATTAACAATGGAGGGCCCCCGACTTTTTTATAAAATTACTAGTACTAGATGTTTATTTGATATGATTAGTTCAACTGGCTATAGTTTTTCTTTTCTTATATCTCCTATTAATCTCGTACTCTATTGTTTCCTATGTTACATCATTGCTTTTTCACACCGTCAATACATTTTTTTTATTTCAAATAAATAACAATTACTAATTAATTGAAAACTAACAAAATCTTTACACATTCTCAATATTACTCTCTACCAAAAAAAAAAAAAAAAAAAAAACTAAAGATCTCCATAAAAACAACAATAAATTAATTATTTTAAAGTTAATTTAGAAGATGATTTTTTTTAAATGATAATTTGGTTATTTATATTAAAAAATACTAAAATTCTTTATTTTAATTTAATTATTAAAAATCTTAAATCACTTAACATTCAGAAAATGTTATTTTAAAATTATGGGTAAAGTATTAAATTGGTCCCTTATGTTTGGGCGTAATTCTATTTTGGTTCTTAAGGTTTAAAGTGTCCTATTTGAATCCAAAAAAGTTTTATTTAGCTTCAATTTAGTCCACCGGAAGTCAAAGATAAATAATTGACAAAATGTCCTACATGACAGCAGTATAAGAACAAGGTCGATAATCTAGAGAATAAGTACAAGTTCTAGAGGTACAAAATCAACCATGGATGCATCAATACATTTATTTATCATTTTTCTTATAATTAAAATGAAATATTTTCTATAAAACTAAAAAAAATGTTAAATACATGTATTGATGTATCCACGGTTGATTTTGTGCCTCTGGAGCTTGTACCTATTCTCCAAATTATCGAACTTGTTCTTATACTGCTGTCATGTAGGACATTTCGTTAATTATTTATCTTTGACCTCACGGTGGGACTAAATTGAAGCTAAATAAAACTTTTTTGGATTCAAATAAGACACTTTAAACTTTAAGGACCAAAATAGGATTACGCCTAACCTAAAATTATTTTTATTTATAATTTTTTTTCATATATTTGACAAATTTTAAAAAAAGTTTTATTTTAATATAAATGTCATTATATAATTTTATGTTAAAATTTTTTATTGACCCATAACATTAGAGCTGGCAATTCATACTCTATCCGCGGGTACTCAATCTGGTCCAACCTGTTCGAATAGGGTAGGCTATCCGACCCGCTACCCTACCCTACTCTACCCGCACTTCATATATAATACATATTTTATAAAAATTATGTATATAGTGAAGGAAGTGAGAGTTAAACCTACAACCTCCCTTATGTAATGATTTACAACAAGAGAACAACCATTAAAACTAGTTAGTTAATTTAGTAATTTAGAGCATTAGTCTTTTATTTTTTTATGTTATTAATATGTATAAAATTCGAAATGATTGAATTTTATATTTACTTTAAAAAAATTTGATATTTCTGCGAGTCGGGTAAGATAGGATAGAGTTTAAAATGTTAGGGTGTGGATAGAGTTAGGATTAAAAAATTCTCAACTCGTAAGTAGGGTAGGATACCCTACCCATTGCCAGCCCTACCTGACATCAATATAAGATAAAACACATTCAAATAAGACTCGTCACCAATTCACCATCCCTCATGTTTGTATTTGGATATATGTTTACAAAACATTCTTCATCAACCATTTATAAAAAATAGAGAAAAATGAGAGAAATTAATGTGTAGTTTTAGATGAATTAATCTATTTATAATTTTATATAATATAAACATCAAAATTTTTTACCATTATAATTTTGTTTTTAAATAAATAATCTAAATCTCATTTTATTATTTTTATAAGCGACATATGTATATAATTATCTTGCATTTAGTATAAATAAAATAAGTAACAGGGTGAAAAAATATAAATAACATAAAATGTAGAAATGTGTGTAAATATTGAATTTAATTAATTTATTTTTATTAAAACACCCAAAGAAAAGTACTTTACTCTTATCCTCAACCCAAACATGGCGACATTCTTTCACCTCTCCAAGTCACTCTCTTCCCCGCTTCCTTTCTTCCGCATTCCTCCGCCGCTTCGCTGGAAACATAGGCCTTCCACGGTGGCCCCCGCTCGTGCGGGCCCCAGCTCAAGTAGCATCGCCTTTGCCATCGGCCTCCCTCTCTCTCTCCTCGCTGTCACCGTCCTCACCTCCCTTCGAATTGCCAATAAACTCGACCAACAATTTTTTGAGGAGGTAACCACCAATAATAATAATCATAATGATTAATGATAAAAGGATGTTATTTTAGTAACTCTAGGACTAAAAGAGTTTCAAGAAAATTCTGGAGATTCAAATGAAGAATGCATAAAATTTTGCGGATTAAATGATCAGTTATGCTTATTTCCCCTCCTTCCTTCGGGATAATTTGAAGGTTAAGTTGTTAGAACAAGTTTATGAAGATTTTTGGTGCTGTCAAAACACTACTTTTGCTGCCCTAATTTGTTGTTGTGGTAATGCGATTTTGAACAAGGTCTTTCGGTCAAAACTGCAAGATTTCAGATTAGAATCTAAACTCTGGTCTTAATTTCCATGAGTTCATTGATCCTCTGCATGCAATTCTTAGTTTCTAATCAACTCTTAGCTAATGCTTTATTGGAAGATAACTATGATTGTCATAAAGAAATTGGTATTAGGCAATAAAGATGCTTCCCCCTGTAATTTGTTGGATTAGGAATTAGGTCAAATGTTAGGACTAGAACAGTATTTTATCCTTTTGTTTTCAAATACCAGATGGCAATGAATGAAGCTATCATGCAAGCTGATGAAGATGACGATGATGATTACGAAGATGAAGATTATTATGATGATGCTGATGATGATGATGATGATGATGATGATGATGCAGAAACTCCTGTACAACAAGAACCTGCCCTTCCGCGTTCTCGCAACAGGCCTATAAGGGAAGCTTAACTTTCACCCTTTTGGCCTTTGAATTACAATTTTTTTCAGGTTGATCTTGTTGCAGTAGATAGATTATCAGACATCAGAATGAGGAGGGAAAGAGAAGAAGGATCTTTCTTCAAGCTTTTGCTTTTTGTTTGTTGTTGCAATGATTATCTTAATTTTATGTATCTTGCCATGGTGTTCCTACTTGTAAAGTATTAATCATGTAAAATGTTTTTCTACAGATTTAGAGGTAAAATATTATTATTCAGAAGGCTTGATGAGAAAGAGGGGTGTGTATATATAGATTTAATTCTACACGATAACATTAGTAAAATAATTTGATCATTGCTATTTTCTTGTGATAAGAGCAAATCCTTAAAAGGTTCCGAACAATAAGTATGTGCCTATACATATTCTTATAAATGGTGAATTGGTGATCAAAGACTAGTTTGGCCACTATCAATTTGTTAAAAAAGTTAAAATAATTTTTCTTAAAATTAATTTTAAAAGTTAAACCAACATAACAAAAACTAAGGACTAAAGGACGCCATTTCATGGAGAGTTCAGAGCTGATTGTGTAATGCACCATTGTGGTGTGTTCTTAACTCCCCCAGGCACGAGTATTGGTAAAAGACTAAAAGGAAATAAGGAATGAGGGAACTAGTATGCAACCATGCATGCTATAATTAAATTTTGGACCAACATCATTTATTTTTAAGGCACGGTATAATCAAATGTTAGCCGAATAAGCCTTCCCATAATCCTATTACCTCAAGATATGTGTTAACTCTGAAAAACAGGTTATGACTTGCTCCAACTATAGACTGAGAAGGATAAATTCACTGAGGCATTGTTCAAAGATTCAGATGGCCTCCAGCTTAAAATGACATTCATCTGAGCAAACTGCTTTTAAAATGCTCCAAATTAAAGAAAAATTTAGGGCACTAGTGCTCCAAACCCTTTGAAATCGTTGAGCTACAATACAAACAAAACAACAAGGTTCTAAAAACCGAACTGATAAATCAGTAAAATTAGAATTTTAAAGATTTAAAAATTCAACTAAAATTTAATTGAAATTTAACCAAATATAATAAAAAAATATATATCTATGAATAGAAAAACTATTTTTTAAAAAAAAAAATTGTTTGTGTTTTACTATTTTTAAATATGCTAACCACTAAATAATCGGACCGATTCACTCGATTTACTATTTTTTCCAATTTTCTACAGGTTCACTAATAACCGTTTTTTATCCTGAACCAGTTATCAATCTGATAACTGATAACCGGTATTTGGTCAAACCAATTGATTCGAGCCATTCTCAGAACCATGAAAAATAAAGTTTAACTAGTAATTGTACACAAAGACAGTGTAAAATTATTTTAAAATGTCAGCCAATTAATTCAAGTATTTTGAATGACAAGTGCATGGAATGAGTCCAAAATTTGCCATACCATATATAGGGTACTGCTAGAAAAGCAAAAAATTATACATAGCAGTGAAATAGAGATTATGCATCAAGAATAAGACAATTCCCCCCAAATTGAGATGTAATTATTTCTCTTATCCTTGACATATATGATCCTTTACTCTTGTACAACTCAGCAACTCCAGCTTCCCACCAAAATCCAGAAGCAGTGCCATTCCAGTGCATCAGAATATTATAAGTGTAACAAAAAATGTGTTGCTCACAAAAAATACAAGGCACAGTATATTCTAAAATCCTTAGTGATATGCAAAATTCCTCTTTTTACTATTTTCCCTCCTCCAGTATTGACCTGTTTGGCGATCATCTCTTTGAAACTGAGAACCGTTATGGTCAAAAGTTTGTTGATCATAGCCTTCCTTCCTTTGAAACCTCTGATTCCAGGGTGTCGTACCTCCATTGTTTCGTCTAAATTGTGAATTACTTGAAACATGAGAATTTTCCCATTGCTCCCATCCTTGCATATTTGCATTGTTGTTTCTCCCAGGGTTTCCTTTGTTAACCAAATTATTTGAATGCTGTTGACACCATGAACTGTCTCTATCATCACACCATCTTGTGCTCCCTGGAGTTGCGTTCTGCTTACTAGATTTACAATTCCAAGGTTTGCCGCTGTTAAACGAATTATTTGACTTCTGTTGACACCACGAACTGTCCCTAACATTACCCCATCCTGTGCTCCCAGAAGTTGCATTCTGCTGACTCGATTTACAATTCCAAGTGTTGCTGCCGACAACCAAATTATCCGATTTCTGTTGACACCATGAATTATCCCTAACATTACCCCATCCTTTATCTTTCTGTGAAAGAAAGCCCTTACAGTCATTCCCCCAAGCAGTATATCCAGATTTCCAAACCTCAGAGTGAATGTTAGGGTCCCTTCTTTCGTTCCAACTTGAAGAATTAACGCAGCCACCTTCCCATGCATTGTTATTTAACCCTCCATTTTGTTGAGGAATGCTCCTCTCCCAAGGATTTTCGGTGTTATCCACATTTCCAGGATCATCAACATCATAATCCTCCTGGCTGTCTTGCACTCTATTTTCAAAAGCTCTGCTAGGAGAAGTATCACCAGCACAATCCCAAGCATCTTCATCATCCACTGAAATTTTTGTTCGTTTGATTTTGTTAGAACTCTCTTTTTCATCGCCAGGCACAGGAAAGTAAGTACTATCCACTTCCTTGATCAGTTTGGGATCAATGTACGGGTTCCAATCTATTTGATCAACGTACATATTAGGATCAGGCAGAGAAATATCGCTGGGGAGGTTGTTCATCCTTGCCTGGTAAAGGTTTTTGGCATTGTGGAATGCTTCTTCAGCAGCTGAATCATTCCAATTGAGCACATTACCATGACAGTTGATACTATACTTTGAATCAACTATCTTCTGCCATGGCACTGATCCTATCAAAGTGCAGTATTTCTTCTCCCATAAAGGTACACCGTCTTGCGAAAAGTCTAAAATGATCGAAAACAACATAATCAGTAGATGAACTATTTAAGTTACACTGGCAGAGTTATAATAAATATCATCATAGTAAATTCTTCCTCAGACGTAACATAATGCAGATAAAGAATCAATGCCCTCCATCATGTTAGTATGTCCAGCCAGTGAAAGTTAGCTCTGGAAAATCGCTGAAATAGACCATTAAATAATAGAGTTACATAAGACCACTAGATTCAATATCAATACTGAATTTAGAAGTCTTATCTACCTCTAGGCTAGCTTGGAATCCACTAAATCAAACAACCTATGCAACATTCATGAAATGCAGCATCCAGTTTATTAGAGTTTATTTTACTTTTTATTTTTCCCTTTATGTTTGATGTAACTATCAAGCCGACCCCATTTAGTGGGACAAGGCTTTGTTGTTGTTGTTTGATGTAACTATCAGTTAGGTTGCGTACATTACGGTCCTTAACCGGAACCTGTGTTAACACAGGATGCTTCTGCACTAGGCTGCTCTTTTTTTTTTTTTTTTTTATGTTTGAAGGAAGAGGATATTTACAAAATAATTTAACAGAACAAAACTCAAAGGAATGCAACAGAAAGAAAAACCGAGCGAGCATATTCAGTGACATGTAAACAACAACATCCGAAATAGACAATAAAAAAACTAACTTATTTCCAATCAAATCTAACTTATTTAACTTCCAATTTCCGAAGCAACCTTTTGATGATTAAGAATCTGCCAGAACAAAACCCTATGCTCACAGTCACAGAATCTATGCAGAAATAAGGTGTATTAAGTTTCAAGGAAGAGTCTGAAGGGGAAAAAATTTGTCACTTTCACTAAATGTTTTCACAATTGAGAATTCTTTAGTTATGAAAAGAGTACAACAAGAAGTAGTGATTATTAGTAATAAAACAGTAATTTGAAAACGAAAATTTGACCCTAATTCACTATAATACACTAAAAATAAATCCTGCTGTTACCAGTGCAACAATTTTTTAAAATTAAAAACAAATAACATAAAAGAAGGAAAACAATTGAGACCAGAATATGAAGGTCGCACAAGAAAATTTAAAAAAAAAAAAATTGGTAAGGTAAGAGGTTACCAGGAAGCGGAGCATTGATGTCGTAGAAGACGGAGGGATGGAGCGGAGATCTTTGGCGGCGAAAGAACCTACGCGGGCGACGGTGATCCCATTTACCCATTTTTCTTATTTTTTGTTTTTTAAGATTCAGTCAATGGGAATAGCTATCCGGAGTTGAAGAGATCCCGTTTGCAATTTGCATCTGGGTTTGATGTGGTGTTGGTAGTAGAGAGGTGTTTAGAAGTTGCAATGTTGAATTTTGAAGGGCAATTGGGTTCGCAAGAGAGGCAAGGAAAGGAAACAAAGAAAGAAAGAATAAAAGGGGAAAGACAGGTTTGTAGGGGTTTTCTACTTTTCTTCTCCCAATTAAGTAACGCTGCAAAGTACTATAAAGTGACGAGTGTTTGGAATGTCACTGCTTCTAAGTTCTAAGTTCTAACCACACCAGAAATTCAGGATATTAGCATCATCGGCTATTTTTTTTTTAAATATTTACTAAATTTTAATGTCACAGCTTTCTCTAGTTTGATAAACTTTTTATTTTCTAAAAGTAATTTTTAAGGGATAATTTTTTAAAAAGTACAATATTTATATTTAATAAATTAAATTAAAAATAATTTTTAATAAATACAAGTAATAATAATTACGTTTGATAAAATAATTTTTAAAATTTAAAAATATTATAAAAGACATAAATTTAAACATTAAATTTAAAAATTAGTTAATATATAAAATTATATTGGACTTTTAAATTTTAAAAAGTACAAACTAATTTTAAAAATTTTACCTTAGATATTTTTAAAAGTATTCTGATCTTTTATAAACTATAAGTACAATTACAAAGTCTTTTTTATTTATCAAACATAAATACATTTTTTAAAAATTTTACCATACCAAACTTAAATTTTATAGTATTTTATAAAATAAAAAATATTAGAACTAAAATATTTTACGCATAATCAGTCATAACTTTCTAAAATTGAGTTTATTTATATTGCTAGAATACATATTAAATTTTTATCACACCCACTTATCACACAAATTATCACAAATTTTATTCTTTCCACATGTTAATTATAGTTATTCTTAATTATTAGGATGTAACGTTTCTAATATTAATGATACCTAATATAATTTAGTTTTTGTATATATTATTGCAATAAAAACTAATCATAATACTACTCTTTAATTGATATTAATTTTAATTTATTTTTCTTTGTAACCACTTACCCTTTCTCTGATTCACCTCACTCCGCTTCGTTCACAAAGAAAAAACTTAACTTTGAGCTTTTATCACTCTTGGCATAACAAGGTATGGATGAAGCAATTGGAAGCTTGATGCATGAATTAGCTGGCAGATAAATAGGATGAGGATGAGGATGAGAATGATGAGCCGGCCGGTAAAGATGATGAAGACCGTTGCGATAATTTAGTGCTTAGTGTAGGTAAAATAATTTCTTAGGTAAAGTAATTTTGATAGAATACTATCTAATAGTATTTTTGGTTTAATTAGTTGGTTATTGAATATGTTGTATTTTAATAGGTACAACTACAAGCAGAAAAAGAAAAAGCTACAATTTTAGAGTTGATCCTCCACGTCGGAATGCTAATCGGTTTATCTCGTCCGTTTTTAATAGGATTGCAAAGAAGTGCAAAAAATTATACAAAGATGTAAAGTGGGTGATAAAAAAATAATATGTTTATTACTGTTAACTATTTTAGTTAGAATGTCTATGACTATTTTAGTTAGAAAGTGTTTGTTATTTGTTGGACGATGATGATGACTATGTTAATTCACTTTAGGTCATTAACTATGTGAATTCACTTTATGCTTTGACTAAGAACTACTTCAATTCCATATATAAAAAAGTCAAAGTCATACAATAACATCACAAACGAAATGCGCCAACAATATCTAAAAATGCCAAAGTCATAAAATAACATGACAAACGAAATGCAACAACAACAGTAGCTCTATTGGGTGGTCGGACCTGCACTTGCACCACCATGTTGAGTTGTTGACGACATCTGCTATAGTTGTGGCCCTCGGCTCGCATTGCTTACATCGCTTAAGACCACGTAACATGCGAGTGTCCATCTCATTCAAGAAACGGGTTATCCTTGGCCGAGCTTTGGCTATCCGTCTGAGGAACGAATTATCTACGAATCGAGGTCCATGATAAACAAGCCATGTTGTGGGATTCCTTAGTAGCCTCAACCTAGCTCTGTATACTATTCAAACTTGGTCCATCTTGTAATTATCATGAACGTACAGTTGCCAATCTAGCCACTGATTTGCACAACAAGCAAATACATGTCGACACGGAAGCCGGTTTACCTGGAATTCACCACAGTCACAATGTTGTCGATGTAGGTCAATTGCATACTCCACACCATTGGGCATCTCACGTGCTTCGAGTGCCACATTATGTCCGTCAAAGTATGTAACTTGGATGTTTCCCGATGTCCGCTAATTCACATGCAATTTGGAGGTCACTAGCTCAGAGAACACATGTCCAGCATTAATACGAGCCTCAATCTCGGCTTTTTTTAGGGTGAACAATTCATTAAGCTTGTAAAGTGTTGCCTTAACAAGTGCAGTGACTGGAAGATTGTGCGCCACTTTCAAGACTGAGTTGATGCATTCCACTAGATTGGTGGTCATATGACCCCATCGGTATCTACCATCAAATGCCAAAGTATACTGTTCACGTGGGATCCGGTTCAACCAGTTGGTATAATCCTCACCCCACTCGCGTAATCGCTGATAACACATCTCGTACTCGCGAACCGTTCTCGAATATCCTGTGATAAAAAAAGGCTAACTATAAACAAAATTCATTATAACAGTAATTATAACAATAACAAATTTCATTTTATGCAAATTTATTGATGTTGAAGATAAGTTTCTGCAAGTACGGAGCCTTCAACTTATTCAAGAAGTTGGACTCTATGTGCCTGATATAAAACATGTGGAAAGCTCTAGGAGGAAATCTAGCTCCGTTACTACGAGTAATAGCTGACCTGATGGATTCGTGCCGATCGAAGATAAGGCTCATACCATCACGTGTCACCACATGTCGCAAATTACTAAGAAAAAAGTGCCACACCTCGGATGTCTCTCCATCCACTATTGCAAATGCAATAGGCACGATGTTGTTATTGTCATCCTGTGAAACTGCAACCAACAAATAACCCTTATATTTTTCATACAAATGAGTCCTGTCTACCTGCACTACTGGTTTGCAATATCTGAATGCTCTAATACAAGGATAATAATTCTAGAAAACTCTGTGTAGTACACGGATATTAGGAACCAAGTCATCCCCCTGATACGTAGGCATTGTTTCAAAAGGAACGACTACTGATGGCTTCTTGTAACACATGGCCTCAAACCATATGGGCAAAGCTTCGTACAAAGCTTCCCAACCTCTAAAAATTGACTTCACTGCCTTCTGCTTTACTAACCATGCTTTGCGATAACTTATGGTGTAGTTAAACTTCGACGGTACTTCCGTAATCACTAATTTTTCCTTTATATATGGGGCAACTTCTACCAACGACTTTATTGCTTCTGCAATTGTGTTGGAATCCAGTTTCAAATGATCTTGAGAAATGGTGGCCCTAGTACAGGTGTGACTACCATTGTACCTCCTTATCTTCTAACAGTACTTCTTGTACATTTTGCTAACTCTGATCAACTAATCACAACCTGTGCCGTATTGGGTATATTTAGCATAAAATGTCATTGGTTTTGACTTATACACTTGATAATCTATACCTCTATGGATGGTATAATCTTTCATCGCTTTAATCACTGCCTCCCTAGAACTGAATTCCATTCCACGGTGAATTCACCAAGTTCTGCGGCAATTAAGGGTGTTTGCGGTGCGGTTTGGATTGGATGCTTTTAAAAAATTCTGATCCGATCTGATCCAGTTTCAAGTGGTTTGGATTGGATTGGATTTGCGGTTTTATAAATTAAAAAAATTAAATACATATAACATGTCTCAACATCAAATTTTAAATAATCAACAATGACATAACAAGTTTCAATAATATTTTAAAAAGCCAACGATAACATAATAATAGAAATAAAATTGTAGATTAGTTAAAATAAATAAATAACATTTTAAACATAAAATATTTATTAAATAATAATAATATATACATGAATAATATAAAAATGTATAAAAAGTTGAACATATTATAAGTATAATTGTAAATATAATAATAAAATAATAATATTATAGCACATTGTGCGGTTTGGATTGGATTGGATCGGTTATGAAAAGTAGATCCGAAATTCGATCCGATCCAGCGGTTTGCAAAAAATAGAATCCAATCAAATTCGAATTAGTACGGTTTTAATCGGTTTTCGATTTGAATTGGATTGGAGGAGCGATTTAATTTGGATCGGTTTGGATTTGAACACCCCTAGCGGCAATCACACCACGAAATTTATATTTTGATAAATAATTCTTAAATACGTATCTTAATAATAAAATCTATCTATGATTTGTAAATCAAGTATAAATCATTCAAAAATTAATAAATTAATAAATTAAGTCATCAAATGCTATTTAATAAATTAATAACCATGCAAAAATATGAAATAATAAATTCCTCAACATATATAAATACTTAATAAATGAACATTAAACAGGTAATTATACACTATATTTTACCTATTTAAATAACTATTAAATATTTGTCTCAAACGTCAAAATTTATGTATAAATCATAAATTATAATTATTACATACTTGCATTTATATATTGAGAAAACTTCCGTGCATGCATGGCTTCCAAATCCAATGATCGCATGAAAGTCGACTCCTCAAATGAATGCTGGTTTGCTAGTGCATTTGCCACATCTGCCACATCTGCCTCCATAGTGTCGTCAGCTTGATCTTCGTCTACACCTGGATCAACAACCTCATAGTTACTTTTAAACTCTTCCTTACTATTAGTATTATAATCTTCCAATTCAATATCTTGGTCCGCTGCAGATTGTTTGAACTCAATATACAGTTCGATGAACAATATTCGGAACCAACTTTTAATATATATTGAAAACATTTCTCGCATGCTCCACTACAAGAAATAATGTAATTATCGACGCCAAAAATCGACGGCCAAATATTCCGTCGATATTTTTTGACGGCTTGGCATCGTTAAAACAAAAAAAGAAATTATTAAAAATAAAATATTAAAATCGACGACAATGCTATCTATTATTTTAGCAACTTTCAACACCTTCATCTTATCGTCACATTACCGACGAGATAATAGGTGATAATTATTTTTCTTTAAAATTGACGGATTAGTTGTCTATTTTAATAATTATAATATCGACAATTTTTGCCGACAATAAATTTATACGATTGATGGTATAAATTTATTATATAAAATATACGGTTAATATGTTAATTTTTGTTTTAACTAAACCGTCGATTTTTATCAACAAAAAGTTATGCCCGCGTTTATTACCCGCGTCCTTCGTTTCAATAAATTTCCCAAACATTAACCACAAACCTCCAGATAATCAAAGTTCAGAGTGAAGCTGCTTCTTCTTCTTCTTCTTCTTCTCCAACGCCTTAGAGTAGAGAGTAGAGACCAGAGACAGAGTCACCGTCACAGAGAGAGGTAAAGAGCATATCAGTAGAGCTTCTTCTTCTCCGACGACTGAGAAAACCCGCCGTCCTTTGTCGGAGAGCAGAGCTTCTTCTTCTTCTCCTCCTCTGCCGAGCCCGCTGCCGCGCCATCCTCTTCATGTAAGTTCCTTTCATTCTCTCTGATTATTATATTTATTTTTACAGTTCTTGTATCTACTATTTTCATAATGAAATTCTGAATTTGCATTTGTTAATGACAATCGCATCAATATTACTGAAACCTAGTTAGCATAATCAATTCATCACATTTCATCAATCGCTTCATCTCTCTGTGCCGTTGTTGCTGCTGCCTTCAATTGACCGTGCTCAATCAAAATCAGTTACTCTCTCTTTCGTTCTTCAATTGATTTTTTTTCATCATTAAAAAATTTGCTCAGCATTTGTAAATGATTCACTACTTTTCTCAATGATATAGGTCTTCAATTCAAAAGTTGATGAAGGAAGAAAGGCATTGCGGGTTTTATCACTACTTTTGTTCATTTTTCTGTGTTATCCTACAATTTTGTATTCTTTCTTCATGACTGACATGGATTTATAGGATTCTTCTCTATTTTCGGTGTTAGTTCTCTAATTTTTTATTAAGTTAGATTCAATGTGCGAATCAACTATATGTAACCTCGTTTTATGCTGAAGAAATCTGTAAAGAACTTCAGTGTGTTGCAACGCTTTTTATTAGAGACATTAGAGACACTTTAAGCTTCTTCATAAAGGACATGTGAGTTATATACAAAGTTTACTGATCATTTCTTTCTGTTAGTCTCTTACAAAGTTTGCTAATCATTCTTGCACAGCTCAAGTGACTGGACACATGGAAGCAGTGTTAACAAGGCACCTTCAGTAAGTTGTTTTGATTAAGAGTCTGTATCTCCTTTGAAAGCTACTATGAGGAACAGAATGTTGAAGGGTAATAAGCTTATATTAGTAGTCCATCAATCCATTTATGTGTGCACGCGTGTATTATTATTAGATGATATTTAGATGTAGCCAGATATTTTCCTTTTTCAGTTTTGCTATATTTTTAACATTAAACTAAGCAAGTTAGTTATGTTTTTGTATACTTCTCAATGCTTTTCTATATTTTTTGCTTTTGTTAAATGAGTCAAAACTTACCATCTTTGCTAATTTAGAGTGTGTGGGTAATTTTTGTTGATGAGTTTGCTATTTTTTTTAACCTTTTGATGTGATGATGATAAGTAGGTCGTATATGATTGTTGACTAGATTTGAATGCAATGGATTTGTAGCTTATTGTTGACTTTATTCTTACACACCGTGAGCTTATTGTAATGAATACATGAGTATAGACAAAAACTGTTAGGAAAAAAAATAGAAAAGAAAAGTTTTACAGGTTGTTGGATATAGCTTGACTGTAAAGGAACTTAAAGGACGTTGTAAAACAACAACAACAGTAAGAATCTTGTCCCTATTTCAAAGTTTTGTATTCAATAAATGGCACTGGAATTTAGAAAACATTAAATTTTCATGTTTTTAATACAAACTTGTTATTGTGTAATGACACTTATCAACAAAATTCTTGGAATATTGTCCAGTGCGGTTCACTTTCCCGATGCCATTGTGTTGTGAATTTTGTGTCACTATTTATAGGCTGGCAAGTACAAGTGGCAAACTTACAAAGAAGTGTACGAGGTGATACAGAAAGTTGGAAGCTCTATCCACAGTTGTGGTTACGGGCAAGTAAGTCACCTATGCCTATTTACCACAAAAGGAAACCTTTTTTTCCACTTGTTTTGATCAATGCTCTTGTATGGTATATGCTGCTGCTATCTTTTCATGAAGAGCTTAGAAATGATCATTTAGTTATTTTATTTTTCTTAGGGAAGAATCATCTCTTGCAGTCTAAGATTAATCAATATGATGCCAATTTTCAGGGAATGAAATGCGGTATCTATGGTGCCAATTGCCCTGGGTGGATAATAAGCATGGAGGTTCATTTTCATTTCTTCGCTTTCACATTTTGTTTCATCATCCTCTCAATGTTTCTTGTTGACTAAGTGCAACATAACTACAGGCCTGTAATGCTCATGGACTTTATTATGTTCCTTTGTATGATACATTAGGTGAGTCCTTAACTTCTTTACCATGACTAATCATTTAAAAGATCCTTTTAAGTTTGAATTTATTGTCCCAAGTTTAAAGAACACAGAATCTCGTTGATAATAGATGTACTATATCAGAAGCCTTGGTGTTTATAACTTTTATTCCTACGTTCTTTTCATACCAAGAATATCTTCTGTATTAGCATCTTAATCTTTATTTTTCAAAGTTTGACTTTTATCAGCATTCATATGTATGTGTATGCTCAGGTGCTGGAGCAGTGGAGTTTATTATATGCCATGCAGAGATCTCAATTGCTTTTGTAGAAGAAAAGAAGATACCCGAGGTTCTTCTACTAAAATTATTTGTTACATCAATGTCTTCTTACAAAGCATGATTTTTTATTAACTGTGATCAATCCTTTTCATATATTTATTTCTGAAACTTCTCAGCTATTGAAGACATTTCCAAATGCATCGAAATTTCTCAAGAGTAAGTTTTCACTGATTCTCTACACAGGTTTCCTAAAATGTCTCTGTATTATAAAGAAGCAATCACATTTATTTCTTTTTTGTAGCACTTGTGAGCTTCGAAAAGTTTACTCCAGAACAAAAGCAACAAGTTGAAAATTTTGGGGTGAAAAGCTATTCATGGGATGAATTTTTACAAGTGGTGGGTCATCATTTCACACATTATTACTCATTTTCTACCATTAATTGTCAAGTTAAATCAAAGTTCATTCTTTTACTATTATTGTCATGCGCACTTTACTATCATACTAAAAATTGTTGTATCGGCATATGTACTAAATTATTAGTAAAAGCAGATTTTTCATTAGGAATAACAAAATAACGGACAGTGAACCGCACTGGACAGCTAACAGGTTACAAATTAGTACCTGGTTCAAATTGTTTACCCTTGGCTCGTCCAGAGGCCAAGTTTCTGAGAAGAGCGGCTTTTTTGAAGCCCAATCTTTGGGTCAGTCCTTATGCACATAATGAAATGCATCCCAGAGGAGAGTTCCCTAATCAAAATCCACGTGTCGAAGAGGGTTTGGTTACTTGGGTTCAGCCATTGCAAAAGAAAATTAAGATGCATGTCTGAACTATGAGTTATAGAGTATGTTCTTCCTTCTTATATAACTTATGATTAGGCCCCCTTCACATGTTATTTGTTCAAAGCATGCTTTTCACATGTTCAAAGTATATATGGCTCTGCTAATTTTGTTGAAAAGTGGTTCTGTTTTTTAGCTAAGTCAAGTGATTCTGGGTAATGATTCTAAGGAAGAAAGTACTAGTAATCTTACAGGCGATGTAGGGAAAGATTTTGCACACACGTGATAACAAAAAGGAATTCCGGTTTGATTTCTCCATTCTATCCAAATCTTCTATACTTCTATATTGGTAATAATTTTGTATTTGTAGATGTGATATTATTTTGAGTTTGGAAGAGCTATACCTGGAGAATCAGTCAAAGACAATTTTATTTCCTTAGCATAATGATTCAAGGTAATAATATTCTTTGATTAATTTAGCTGTGATGAATATTTGTAGTTGTTGTGCAGTAAAACATTTGTAGCAAAATTTGTAATTATCTCTTTTAACACTGCTGCAAACTGGTTCTTGTACTTGTGATAAAAAATAATAATAACACATGGTTTCCTAATGAATTGAGTGATTAATAGTGTGTGATTCTTTACTTCTATTGAATCAACAATTATAGTATTTGCCTATAGAGATACCTTCTTGTTAGATTCTAATATATTCAGGCCTTCACAGTTCATAGGCAAGATACTTAACCAGTATTTTACAGTATAATATAAAATTTATTTTTCACCCTAATTCGTTTTTCTCATATTTATTATTACTATTAAACTTATTCTTTAGTTAATCATTTCTAATATATGGATTCAGGTGAAATTTGTGGCTGATACCAACTGGAGGCCATACCTTGCAACAAGAAGAAACACAATCTTGACGGGTCCCCCAAACATAATACATCATTTTTTAGATGAGTATGAGTAGGATTATTTACTTTGCTCTGAATATTTTATATTATTAGTAGATTGCAGTTTAAACGAATATAAATCTAAGTTTAGTTATTTATCTTGTCTTGAGTCTGGCGAAAGCTAGTGCACTCCAGACAAAGTAGAGAGTGCAGCACTCCTTGAAAAGTAACCTGCTATCAAAAGTTATCAGGTAAATTAAATTTATTTATTATTATTAATTTTTTTTATTCTTATGGGCTGAACAAACAACTTAATACAGACAAAAAAACTAAACCCCTCTCTCAACTCTCAACCCTGTAATGTTAAAAAAAAAAAGAACTCTCAACCCTGTTATAACATCCTCCACCGCCGTAAGGAGAGACAGAGCCGCCACCGTCCATTGTGCTCAGGGGCCACCGTCGCAGGGAGTGAGAAACTGCCATCGTTCGCTGTGTTGTGGTCGTGCTCCAAGTCTCCCCCTGTTCACTCTCACGATCTCAAAAAATCCCCAAACAAAAATTAAACCCTAGCTTCTTCAAAGGTTCTGCCGCCGCCGTCCGAGGTTGTCGGCGCCTCCGCGTCTCCGTCCTTCCCCTTGTCCCGAACCCAGGCCCTGTCTCCTAGCTCGGCACGTCGTCCTCATCCTCGTTGGCTTCTCTGTTCGAGGCTTGGAGCAGCTCGCCGTCGTGTAGCCCCTCGCCCCTCGACGCTCGCCGTAGTCTCTCCACTCGCCATCCTGCTGTCCATCGAAGGTTAGTGGCACTGCTTTCACTTTTTCAGTTATTCCTTTTGTGCTCTGTTTAGTGATTTAAGTATTTGACTGATTTCTAAATGTGAATTAGTGAATGTAAATCAAATAATTGATTTTGTGTTGTTGAAATTATTGCTAGCTATGGATTTTTTGAAATTATTCTGCTATTTTCACTGATTTCTGCTTATTCTGTTTTTTTTCTCTTTAAATTTTAAAGTTTGAATGAAGTCTGATCTGATCTGCTACATTTTTGAATTTTAATTACCTAAAGTCCCAAAAAAAGATTTCTCTTTTCGGGTTTTCTTTTCAGTACGCTCATATTTTTAGAATTTTGCTGGTTAGACTCATTAAACAGAAAGTAAAATGAACTTCAAGAATGTTTAGTGCATTTAAATTAATTTAATGTTGAATCTGTTGTGCTGTTGGTAATAGTTTTTTTTATTGGATTTATCCTTTGAGAGCTGCTGTTAGTGTGGTTTGGTGTTGCCTTATTGATTTCAGTTGTTGATTTTTGGATATGTGGTATAAGAATGAGGTTGAATCGTGCTATAAGAAATTTTTTTTGAAGCAAGTGAACTATAAATATTTATCAAGTCTTTTAAACTTTTATTATTAGAATATGTTAGCATATAGTTCAAAAGGCCCTTTAAAACAATTTCTATGGTTAAAGAATAAAATATCATTATCTGAAGAGGAGTTATTTTAAATATTAATCTTAAATACTTTTAAAAAGTAATTTGATATACTTCAGATTATTAGATACCTTCTGAGGTCTTTGATGACTTTAGATTAGGTTAGAAGAGTATTTGGGATATTTATAGAACTTGAGACAATCATAAAAAAGAATCTCTTAACTAAAATAAGTGAGGAGTATAAAATATAAAGAGTTAAGAGTTCAAAAGATGCTGCCTTATTGATTTCAATTATGGTTTTATGGATGATTATTTGATTTCTGGTTGTGTTGCTGCTGTTTTTAACATTGTAAATGACTTATTGATTTTGGTTATAGGTGATAGTATTATTCAATAAGCAATTTGCTGGTAATAAGCAAATGATGCTGCTAATCCTAATCTTCCTAGTTCTAAGATACTCAGTCACAAGGTTCTAATTTTTAGCTTGAAAATATGTTCCTCTGGAAGTAGTGAATGGAAAACCACAATATCAATGTGTATTTTGTCTACAACCATTTAATATTTAGATATTTCTTTTTACTATGTAATTTTTGAGTTTGTAATTTGATAATATCATATAGATTTGGTTGATGATATTTCTAGTAATGTGATGTTAAGAGCTATTCTTTCTTTAGCTTTTATTGATTATGGAATTTTAAGTGTTGAATTTCTTTTGGTACGAGAGTGTGAATGTCTTGTTTAAACTATTTTTTGGTTGTTTAAATTTTTTTTATGAAGTACTGTCAAGTTCAAACAAGTGGTTTATAATTTCTGTAAAACATACAGGAGCTCTTCTTTCTTTATCAACTAATGATTATAATACTTTGAATGGTTGGTTTTCTTGTGATATGGGAGTGTTAAAACAGGTATTTTGTTTGTTCAAAAATTGTATAAGGTTAATGTTAGATTGTCAGGTCTAATTCAGTTTTTATAATTTGGCTTAACATTTTATACAACTTCTCTATAAACTTAAAGAAACAAAGGGCTTCTCCGATTTAATGTTTGTTAAATTGTTACAAATTTGTGGCAAAACGTGTCCCAGCTTTCTTGGTATTGTGCATTCGCAAATTTTAATTCATTGAAAGAGAACCCATATAGTGATACAATAAACTAATACCCCTTATGATGCAAGGAGATCTTCTATAATATATAATCAGCAATTTTGTAGAATTGTGATACTAGGAGCTCTTTTTTCTTTATCATTTTTTAGTCATGAAATTTTAAATTGTGATTTTCTTTTGGTATGAGAATATGAATATGTCTTGTTCAAACTGGTTTCATGGTTGCTCAGATTTTTTTTATGAAGTTAACATTAGATTGTCAAGTTCAATTTAGTTGTATAATTTCTGTAAAATTTATATATTGTTTTTACAGGCACAAAGGACTAACCGGACAATTGAAGATTGAGGGATTTTCAGATTTGTTGTTTGAGTCGTGGCAACTTTGTAGCAGAGCATCGCACAATTTTTTTGGTACGTACTATTACAAATATATAGTGTATTTAAAATAGAATTCTGATCAGACCATAAACCCATATCTCTAGCAATTCTATGATTGTAACGCTAGGGATTCTTCTATAATCTATAATTTTTAATGAGAAATTTTGTAGTATTGTGTTGATAGGAGCTCTTATTTCTCTATCAGTTAATAATTCTGAAATTTTGAATGGTTCATTTTCTTCTGATATGAGAGTGTTCAAACTGGTATTTTGCTTGCTCAAAAATGGTATAAGGCTAATGTTAGATTATCAACTCTAATTTTTTTTTTATAATTTTTATAAAATTTTTCTATAGGCATAAAGGAACAATTAAGATTGAGGGCTTGTCCAATTTACTGTTTGTTGAGTTGTTACGAATTTGTGGAAATGTGTCCCGGCTTTCTTGCCATGTGATTCTCAAATTTCTAATCTATTAAAAGAGAACCCATATAGTGATACAATAAATTAATACCCCTTGTGATGGTAGGAGCTCTGCTATAATGTATAGTCAACAATTTTGTAGAATTGTGATGCTAGGAGCTCTTCTTTCTTTATCTATTTAATAAACTAATACCTCTTGTGTTAAACTTGAATCTTTCTAGCATTTTTGTTACAAATTTTTCATTTTCATGACATTTTTTATTCTTTTTACTCTTTATGTTTGATTCTTGTGGCATTTAAAATTTTTCTCATTAAGGAAGACTTTTGTTTCGCCACGTCTTTAGTTCCGCGACATTGCTAAATTTATTGTCGGTTATCTACTTTACATGCAAAATTTGAAGAATAAAAACTAGTTAGTTTTTTTATGTAGTCATATTGTATTGTTTCGAGTCATATTTTGGTCTAGAGTTCAAGAACTTGTGCTATGTTACTTTTTTTTTCTTTATCTTTTTTCAAGTCATTTCATTATAATAGTATTTTAAACTTGAAATATACAATATTAATAATATTGAATAACACAAAGCCTCTATTTTCAAAATATTTACCAGAATAATAATTTTATTATGATTTTCATTCATTGCAAGAAGCTAGTAACAATATGAAAGTGGAGTAGCATTCATTTCTCTAGTAGAGTGCTAGGAGTAACGAAAAGCAATACGGAAATATATTTTATAGTAATATTGATTCATGAGTGCTATTTTTATGTTTTGTTATTATGCTGTTTGCGTGATTTGGTTGTTGTACTTTGGAAGTGCGAATGTTGTGTTGGTAAAAATTTATTATTTGTGATATATCCTTGTGATTTATTTGTAATTGTTTTATATTTTATTATTATTGTATTTTGAAGAAGAGAATTTTGGACTTCATTTCGTGGTGTCTTGTGCCTATTTTTGTTATATGGTACTTACTTTCATAGTTGTGAATATGTCAAATATTTTGTACTTGTGTCATTTCATAAATATAAATATTTTTTGTTTTATTTTATTGTAATAGTATGCAGTAAATATAGCATTCGACAAAAATGGTTGATTTGATCGGAGAGTCATCGCATAGCCAAATAGGGAATGTTTCAGCTAAGGTACATCTTTTTAGCTGGATTATTCCAACACTTAAGATGTTAAGCTCTATTATTGTTTGAAAGTATATTTAGAACGTTGAGGTCTATTGTTGTTTAATGTCTTTCAGGAAATGGACGAATTGTTAGTTGATAGTGATGGCAATGATGTTGAAGACCTGTTACTGAATAGTACAGGAAGTATCGGTCGGGTTAAATTCGTAGGTTTGAGCGTTGATGCTGCTAAGAAGTATGTATTTTCAGACCTTGATGTTGCCTATGCCTTTTACAATGCATTTGGGAAGGTCAATGGATTTTCAATTAGGAAGTTAAAGGTTGGGCAAAGTGAGATTGATAAGCGCATACTCTGGCAAATATTTGTGTGTTCGAGACAAAGATATCGTATTTTCAGAGGGGTTGATGAAACAAATAGGAAGAGAGCTCCAAAGCCAGAGACTAGGTGTGGGTGTGTAGCACAAATGTGAGTTCACATAGATGTTGGCAGGGACTGTTGGTATACAACATTATTTCAAAATGAACATAATCATGAGTTAGTACCCCCAACTTTGAGCCGGATGTTGAGATCGCAATGGAGAATGACTGATCAAGAAATTCAAAGAATGAACGACATGAGAGATGCTGGAATTTCCACAACCCAAATCTATATGCATTTTGCCGAGCAATCTGGTGGTTTTGAGAATGTTAGATTTCGAAGAAAAGACATGTACAACCAAATAGAAAAGCAAAGGCAATTGATGGAAAGTGATGTGACCGAAACATTGAAGTACCTAAAGAAGCGGAAGAAATTAGATCCAAAGTTTTACTGGAGCTACGAGGTGGATAAACAATGGTGTGTTTCGGCACCTAATCTGGATGGACAGGAAGAGCCGTGTTGACTTTGAAGTATTTGGTGATGTTATGGCCATTGATGCAACTTACAAGAAAAACAAGTACAAGTTTCCACTGGTAGTTTTCTCAGGAGTGAACCATCACCTTCAAACAATAGTTTTTGGCAGTGCAATTGTGGCTGATGAAGGAGAAGGAACTTACATATGGCTGTTACAGAGATTCGTGGAAGCAATGAATGGTAAACGACCAAATGCTGTGATAACTGATGGTGCCAAGGCTATGAAGCTTGCAATTGAAAAGGTCTTTCCAGATGCACACCATAGGTTATGCGGATGGCATTTGTTAAGAAATGCCACAGCCAATGTCTCCAACCCCAAGTTTACCCAACAATTCAGGAAATGCATGCTTGGCAATTATGAGATTGATGAGTTTGAGGAGAGGTGGGCATCAATGGTTAATATTTTTGGGGTTAAGGACATGGAGTGGGTTGAGACCACTTATGGGATTAAAGATATGTGGGCTACAGCACATATGAGAGGCAAGTTCTTTGCCAGGTTGAGAACTACATCGAGGTGTGAGGCACTACATTCGTAAGTTGCTAGGTTTGTAAAATCTGGCTATAGCATTAAGGAATTCCTCCATCACTTCCGCCGGTGGATGGGTTTGTTGCGGAATAATGAGGCTGAGGCTGACTATTACACCTCATACGGGTGTCCGATAATGCAAACACAGGTGCAAGCATTGGAGCGATCAGGAGCAAGTATTTATACAAGGGAGGTGTTCTACTTGTTTTGATCATTATTGTTGAAAGCGTCAAGTGTGATAATAGTTGATTGGCGAGAGACTTCATGTAGTGTGAACTATGATGTACGAAAATATTGTGAGTTAACATGAAAATGGGTTGTATCTTATTGGCCTGGTAGCAGTGAGTTTAGGTGTTCATGTCAATGAATGGAATCATTTGGCATTCCATGTGTTCATATCATTCGTCTGTTGATATATCTTCAAATTACAGAATTACCTGAGTCACTGATATTGAAGCGGTGGACCATGAAAGCAAAAGAGGCTCCTATAAGGTTGGAGCAGCATGGATCATTAGTTGGAGATGGAAGTTATGAGAGTAGGATTGCTGCTATGAATGATGAGCTGGAGGGCTTGCCATTTGCTGCTTGCGGAGATTTAGGTGATTTTAAGGATGTTATGGAGTGGGTCAGAAACAAAAAGGCTGAATTATTTGCCAAACATGAAAAGAATAGAGAGGGAGGTTCTAAAAGTGCGGGTGAGAAATTCAAAACATGGATGGATGCTACTTCAAAAGAAGCTGGGAACAAAAAGAAAAAGCGAAGGATTTGGTGCAGCAGATGTAATAGTATAGGACACAATCGGTGAAATTGTCGCCGTGGAGATGACCATAATCAAATAAAAAGTGGAGATGGAGGAGGTCCCGAAGATGATGACAATTGGTCTAGTCAAACCAATGAGGAGGGGATCGAAGAAATGGTGAGTATTTAAGATATTGCTTCTTATTAATTACATGGTTGTCTAATTTTAGTTTTTTTTGTTCTTGTAGGATTTTGATGTGACCATTGGTAATCAGAAAGGCAAGTATCATTAGCTATTACTGGCTAGCCTTAGATGAAAGATGAATATGGATTTTAAAAGGTGAATTATACGGTACAGATGCAAATATACCGATATTCCATTCGAGTCACAAAATTATTGATGGGTGTTGTGTCTGCTAGGGGAATGATATAAGAAAGAGAAAATGTTAATTAGCTTTTTTGCAATGTATATAACGGGTTTGTTATTTTATTAAGGTAGAAATGAGAGACAATTATACTAAACAAATAACAGAATTGTACTACCACCGTTTGTTCACCTTTCTTTAGTTTATACGTTATATATTTTTTTTAAGTTGAATTTGAGTTTTAATATCATACCCATAGGCAATAGCTATTGTTTTTAGTAAGAAAATTTATAACTAATCTGAACTACGATGTAAAATACACTAAGGCACTCAATTTTTATAATATTTATTTTCAATATTCAATGTTACAGATAAAAAAATCTAAACAACAAAAATAGCCAACTATTAAAATGCTATAATTAAAAGCCCATGTATAAATTGAGTGCATTGTACCTAAAATATAATTATAATAAACTTTCTAGCATTATATCTAAGATATATATAATTTATAAAAAATATTTTCTTAAATAATATTTATCTATCTTTTTATTTTTATATTTTTTTAATTTTTTAAAAAATTTAGTAAGATTACTTCATAAAACAAGAATATATTATAAGTGAGATATAAATTTAATTATAAAAACAAAAAATAATTTATTTGAATTAGATTAAATAAATTTTGAAAGTTAAACCTAAAATTTAATTTAAGTCCAATACAAATTATTTTTAATTTTGATATATTTTATAATTAAATTTAATAATAGTTTTATAGAAATGTACAAAATTTAAATTGTAACGACAATCACTTATAGAATACACGCATTGGGACGAGAATATCTTTTCTAAATTCTATGTTATTGAATTAAATCTGAAATCACATATACTTACATAGTATAAAAAAAATTTAATTATTTTCAGTAAATATAATAATTAAATATTTTGTTGCTTTTATCCGCTCTTCCTAAAAAATATCGTAGTTGTCATATTAATTCTTTAATATAATGCAAAATATATCTTATACAATGTCTTATATCATACGTACTTGAATTAAAAACTTATGATTATAATTTGTGTTACTTAAATTATATTTTTGTATTATTCAATTAATTTTTTATTTTTTTAATTAATTATTTTGTATTTTTATTAAAATGTATGGTTTTTTTTGGTATTATTCAACTAAACAATCTGCATAATTAAAAATAATTTATGTATTATGGAATGAACCAAAATTTTTTTGTGCCTTTTAACAAAATTTTTGTGTTTTTCTTCTGTTATTCATCTAAAAAATTACACAATTTAAAATTACTTTATTTTAAAAAATATTTTTCACATAATAATAAATAAAAAATATTTTTATATTATTGTATTTACATATAATTAATGAATAAAAATATTTTTTATTTGAAAGATAATTAATTTTTTATATAAACTCACCCAAATAAATTTTAAATCTATGAATATTCTAAGTTTACTATAATAGATAAATCTTGTAATAATCACAAATTTATTCACAAATGACATAATCAACATTCCAAAATTACTATTTAAATTATCTTTCCGTTTTCTAAACAACATACTTGCTAAATGAAAAAATAATTGGTTTACTAAAACACAACCTTTTGTAATGAGAATATGTATGTATATATATATATATATATATATATATATATATATATATATATATATATATATATATTATTTTACCGCCATATAGCTACAGATTATTTTATCTACTAGTATATTACATTTGGAAAAGAAAAAAGAAAATAAATTTGAGTAAGATAGAATTGGGAAGTACATAATTGAATTTCAACGACAAAATAATATGCTATATAAAAGCTGTGTAACTAAAAAATCCTAAATATTAAGGAGTACGTATAAAAGCTAAATAAAAAAAGTAATTGATCTAACAAATAGGTCCCATAACAAATAACATAAATACCAAACAATCAAATCAAATGCATTCTATCTTTTCCTAATAATAAACAGCGTGATCATCTAATTGCCAACCAATGCTTTCCACCTAGTTGTAGAACGATGTCTGACCATGTCATTATATTCATTGTGAGTCCCATTTAAAGTTGCACATGCCGCAAGCATTCGAATTTTGGAATCAGGAGGCTACAAAAAGTAGAAGTTAAATTAATTAGTATGTCAAAAGAAACAAAAAGTACACAAGGTAGAAATTTGTTAACTTACCCTAGCAGTGAGATTGGGTTGAAACATGTCCTCCATTACCATCTGTAAACCCCGGTTAAATTAGTAGATAATTAGTCAATAAATTAGTTTTTAATAAGGAGAATTAGAAATGTGAATATTATATCAAATTAGGATAGAGCTCATCGAAACAAGAATTTTAACACTAATTTCGAAGAAATCGGTCCAAGATTAGACCAAATGGGCCAAACCGGTTGAACCGGACCGACCTATTAAATGAACCCAAGCATTGCTTTCTCCCTCATTTCAGCAACGTTCAGCTTCCCAGGGAGGAGAAGAACGAAAACACTCCCCAACCCTTACGGTGAATTTCCAACTCCCGTAACTTTTTCGTCTGAGCTCCAATCGCCGCACCGTTTGCGGCCACGTGTTCACCGCGTCGAACTCTACATTTCTATCGGAACAATTTTACTAGTAACTTATTTAATCACTCTCAGCCCTCTTTTCCCTCAATTTTCAAATTTTTAATGGGAAGGTTGAATTTCTTTGATTTCTGATGTTTTAGGATCCAATTAGCTTGAGGAAAACGTTCACTCTTGCTTATGTGAAGCTTGGGTAAGGTGAGGATACGATAATTCTATTTTATTTTCATTGAATTTGAGTTTTGAGTATTAAATTGGATATATCTGTGTTATGAATGTGTATTAGGTTATGAATAAATAATTGGAGCTTGAAATTGTGAATACTGGAACTTGGAGGAAGCGGATTAGTTGAGGTTTTGAGGGCTGTGTTCTTTTAGGAAAATTGTCTTGGAATAATACTTGGGAATCGGCTAAGGTATGGTTTAGGTTTCTTGCATTTAATATATAATTATCTATGAAAACTTAGGCTAGATAACCATAGGATAAGTTGAAATGCAGGTGTATATTTAATGTTTAGTAATGGGTTGATGAATATGCTTGGTTTGGTTTGGTGATTTGTTTGTAAGATGATATTGGTTGCTAGTTGGATCTTTGAAAGGATATGTGATTGAATTGTTGATTATATGGCTATATTTTGGTTTGGTTGAATGATGATTGTTGAAAAGATAAGGAGCTTGTTGAGGATTATTGTTGGCAATTTGGATTGGTGGTAATAGGTTTGAAAATAATTGGAATGGAAATTTCTAATGAAAAATGAGGTATTTTGTGTTAAAAGCCTAGGATTTGTGAACTATGATTCTTAGTTGAATTTTGGTTGTTGGATTTAAATATTGTATGAGTATAATTGTTGATCTGAGGTAGATTTATTGTGGTGATTGTTATGATGACGAGAAAGGGTATGTTGAATTGAAAAGAATGCAGGTTTGGACCCGAAAAAGGTGGCAAAGTCCGAGTTTTAGAGGAGATGCTGCCGAAATTTTATAAAGATTAGAGATTTTGTTTATATGATTATTTAAAAAGATTTAGATTCAAAGGTTATATGGTTTGATTTTGAGTTATTAAGAAAATGAGTATGTTTTAAGTTTGATTCATTTAGAAAAGAATGAATTATATTTTGAATTAGAACTATTGATGGACAGAATGGGAGGTGTGATAATGAAGGATAAGGATTGAATATGATTGATGTATGATGATGAATGAGATGCGATTGAGAATGATGTGGATGTTGATGAATTATAATTGAATTATTTATATGGCTTATGAATTTGAATGATCTGAGATACGAGATTCCCTGGATTAAGTGTCGTGGCTTGCCACCACGTGTACCAGGTTGAAAACTCGATATTCTGTTGACCCTACGACGTAAGTGTGACCGGGCACTATATAAATTCCCGGGAATGTTACCCCCATTGAGTAATATTGATTATTTGAGATAAAGCTATGCATAGACTCTTGGGGATGCACGTCGGAGGACAGTCTAAGGACAATTCAGACTTGTCAGGTTGGCTGGATAACCGACAGATGAGCCTCATCAGCCATAGGACAGGCATGCATCATATGCATATTACTTGAATTACTTGCTTGTGCCTTAATTGGGTGTGCCTATATGTACTTGCCATGCTAAATGTGTAGTTGTTACCTGTAATAACTGTAACCTTCTTGTGCTTGCCTTTATCTGTCTATTTGTCTGTGAAAATGCATGAAGGAGTTGGAGGTATGGAAGAATGGCAGTATGAGACTTAGATTTAAGGTTAAGTTAAGTTAGGTTTAAATATTTTTAGAAAACCACCTTTTATGGCTTCTGTTTAATACTTTAAGCTCTATAATCTGAGTGTCGGCGTTCTAGGATTGCCTCTGGCATTCCCAGGACCTTATATATTATGTGTGTGGCACCTTTACCATACTGAGAACCTCCGGTTCTCATTCCATACTATGTTGTTGTTTTTCAGATGCAGGTCGAGAGGCATCTCGTTAGGCGTCTAGACTCTTGAAGTAGAGTGATTACAGGGTTATTTTGTTATGCTATGATGTATATATATATATGTACTTGGCTTTCTCTCCGCATAACTTGTTCTTTTGATCCTCTTAGAGGTTTATGGAGAGGTAGGATTGTGTATATGTACTTTTGGGTTTTGGATATGTATGTATATATATGTAAATATTCTCCGGCCAGTCTTGACTTTGCAGACTGAGTCAGAAACTTGTTATTTTGTATCTTTGGCACTCTATTCCTACTTCTGTCATCTTATGTTTAGTAGTTATGGTTTTCTTAGCATGCAAGTCAACTCGTTCCTTGAGCGTTGTGCTTTTATTTTGCGATTTTTGTTCCCTCTATTCTTCAAGGCTCCTAGCATATTATAATTCTTCTGTTACTATATAAACTCATTTTATTTTAGAGGTCGTAATATCACATCACTTCTGTTTTACGACTTAAGCATAAAGCTTTGTGTGGTAGGGTGTTACACCATCCACTCAAGCAACCAAACAGCGGAGTTATCACTATAAAATACAAGTCATTTAAATAATTAGGATAATTACTATTCATGATCTAGTTAACAAGCATATCACAATAAAATAGGCTGTATACCTTGTGTTGCAATCAGGGATGCCACGAGCATTACAGAGAGGCCAATTGTCCATTGGAATGCTTTTTTGTCTAATATATTAGTGCTGGAGTACGGACCAGAGAAAATGAAATCTAATAGACCGAGCTATGGCTCAAAACAAAATGAATTACAAAAACATATTAATGATGAATGAACTTTAAATAACGTTTACAGAAAAAATTTAAAATTAAATAAAAAACTGTGTTTAAAAAATTATTTTCTATTACACATAATACATTTATAATAGCATTATATGAACTACTAAGCAATAATAAGTGATATTAGAAAATATATAGTTTACTCTACTATCAACAACTAAAAATACACCAAGAAGATTAAATATATCACCGTTCATCTCATGACGAATTTTTTGGAAATATCTCGCTTTGGGTTTGGATATGAATCAAGTTTGTACACCTTTCCCTCGTCAATAGATATTACCATCAAGAACCAGTGAAAAATGTCGTCAATGAGTGGAACATATATCTGTGTAGATATATTCATGGACAATTAGAGTAAAAAAAAATCCAAATAGAGAGTGAGTGAGAATAAAATACATATTTTAACGTAGAAGACTTCGGCATCTAGATATTTTTGTACTTTTCATACACCTCTTGACGTAGCATATCTAGGTTAAGGGCATCAACCTAATTTTTGAGATTATAAATCGTTAGTTTCAGTGGGACTATATATTTTCTGAGGGTCAGTTACTGAAATTTCTTACCCCAAATTATGGTGGTAGAGACCAAGTTGTTATTTTGTTGGACATATCTTCAAAGGCATCATCAATACATTGTGTCATTGTTGTTTTAAGGGCAGCCAACATTAAAATCTACATGAAAATAAACATGTAAATAACTAAAGCATATTTTTCACGAATCTAATAAAAGTTACCGTATTTACTTACATTAGAGTGTACTTCATTGCCAAGAATGAGACACTGAAAATCTGCTCGACTCATCTCAGTATTTTTATTTTTGAACAGAGTTTCCCTGTGTAGATACAACAAAGTTGTAGTTGTATAAAAACTTACAAATACAAAAGACAAAGAAATAAATATTCGACATCAATAATTAACTTATTTATATCTATGTTTTATTTTTGTTAAGTAACTAACTGAATGTTTTTACCCTTCGTATAGGTCGTGGCCAAATACATAAAGTGACATTTGACATTCTTGTAGTGTCAACTGCATTTCCTTAGTTGGACGAAATTTAGACTTCAATTCAACTGAGAGTACACAACCAACTTCAGCTGATAATATTCTAGGTCCATTAGATCCTTTTGGTCTGCCCCTCTTTCGCCCAGAACAGACATTTTCACTTGAGTTGTGACATTTGGGTGACGAGTTCAAAGCAGCTTTGGATGCTTTTTTTGCCTACACGAATTATATAAAAAAATAACTAAAAAAATAATAACTAAAGTATACGAATGCTGCAAATGAAAACAAATACCTAATATAAGGATATACCTTTTCACGAAGATAGGTGCGAGTATAATTCACATTTCCTGATTGTTCTATCATTTCTTCGTCCAGGTTGATAATAGTTATCTTTTGAGATTTTCCATTCAGCGGAGTACTAGTATTCTCAGGCTCGATTCCACCAAGAATGACATCAGTATCTTCTTCTATGTTTGCATAGTCTTTCTCAGGTACTTCCTTCCCTTTGACCCGTCAGCTGGAACATGTCGTTGTGGCATTTGATCAGGAGCTGTTGGGCAGTCTCCAAGGTCCAATACTGCAACTTGAAGAATGGCCATCTCTCCCTTCATACTGTTGTACAATCTCTCCAGGTCGGTTATTTTAATGTGCAAATCCTGTAAAACAGAATATTAATATTAAAGAAAATTTAGTTGCAATCGTGCATAACAGATACACTTAGATTGAAACACATCGTGTAACACCCTACTACACAGTGTTTTACGCTTAAGTCGTAGAACAGAGGTAGTGTGGTATTACAGACCTCTAAACAGTAAAGATATACATATAATACTGAAAGAAATAATATACTAGGAGCCTTGAAACAAAACGGGTAAACAAAAATCGCAAAATAAAAAGCGCAACGCTCAAGGAATAGGATTACTTGCGTGCTAAGAAACCTAATAGGAACATGATAAAGATAAGCAGAAGAATAAAGGAAAGCTAAGGTAACAGCATAACTAGCCCCTGACTCAGCCTGCGAAGCTAAGGCTGGCCGGAGGATATATATATATATATATATATATATATATATATATATATATATATATATACATATAAACATACTTAAGTATCCCCAAATAATCAAAGTAAACTCCTATCTCTCCCTAATCCTCTAAGAGGAGCAGCATACATAAGTTACTTGGAGAGTGAGCTAAACAAATATATACATATATACAACCAAAAATCAAAATACACCCAAGGACTACTTCGCTTCCCAAGATCCAGACGTCTAGCGAGGAGCCTCTCGACCTGCATCTGAAAAGCAACAATACAATATGGAATGAGAACCGGAGGTTCTCAGCATGGTAAAAGTGCCACGCGCATAAGAAATACGGTCCTGAGAATGCCATAAGCAATCCTAGAACTCCGTTATTCAATTATCCAACTTAAGTACTAAACAGAAGCCATAAACATGGGTAGGTATTCTAAATCTGCCTAACTTACTCAAGTTCAAACTTAACCTAACACCAAACCATTTCCTCCATTTCCTCCATCCTTTCATCATTCAAAATGCAACAGAAACAAGCAACCAAACAAGTTCACGCACAAGTAATGATCAAATAGTACAAATAGCAAGTATAACAAATAGTAGGTAATATATATCAATTAGGCATACCCAGGAAATGCATAGCAATCAATACAAACAAATGCATATGATGCATGCCTGTTCTATGGCTGATGGGGCCCATCTGTCGGTTATCCAGCCAACCCGACAAGTCCGAAAACCTTAGACTGTCCCCCGTCGTGCATCCTCAAGAGTCTATGCATAGAGTTCACATTTAATCATCATATAATCACTCAATGGGGGCTATCCATACCCGGGAATTTATACGTGCCCGGTCACCCTTACGACGTAGGGTCAACAGAGTATCGAGATTCAACTTGGAACACTTGGTGGCGAGCCACGGTTCTTACCCAGGGAAACTCTTATCTCAGATATCATTATTCATAAGCCATGGCAATTATCATCAATACATCATCAAGTATCAAACCTTAACATTAAACTTCATTAACATCCTTATTTTCTTCATAAAGCCACTATTTACAACTTTCTTCACCTTCAAGTTATCTTGTTTTCCTAGCTTCTTTTATCTACTGGACCTAGAACCATACTTTAAGCCTTAAAGGGAAGAAAATGGAGGTTTAGTAGTGAAAAATTGGTTTAAAAACAGTCAAAACCGGTTTGGTCACCCTGAACTCAGATTTAAACACTAAACTTGCAATGTCCATAACTTTCTCCACAAAATTCCATTTTCCACAAAGTTGGTATCAATCAAAAGCTCTTGAAACTATCTTTTATTTGCAACAAACCACAATCCAATCTAAAATTTGAGGAGAATATTATGGACATCCAAAGTTCATCAAAATTTGGTTTTAACCACTTTCAACAAAACCTCTTTTTATCCAACTTAAGTTTCTTACCATTTAAAACTTGCATTGTAAAACCATATCAACTCAATTCATCAACAACCATTACTAATATAAGCTTTAATCAACTCAACCAACCTAGAACATAAAAAATTATCCACTTTTACCTCATACATCAATAACCTTTCCTTTGTTCACATCAATTCTTCACCTATACCAATTCTCATCATATATTTATCAACCTTCCATCAACATATATCAATTAAATGCCATTAACATAATTCAACTCTTCATACATGTTAATCCATCAACTTGACATAACAACCATTTATTAACAATCACCAACCATAATTCATCAATATCAACGTCAATACAACCCATTATAAGCAAGTCCAAAAGCATGAAATTAATAACCTCAATACCTCATAATTCTAATCTATGTTCATCAACAATTTACTCCAACAACATTACAAACTACTCATTAAATGCAATTAACAGTTCAACTTATCCTATGGTTCCTCTAACCTAAGTTTTCACACCACCGTAAATATTAAACGTACGAAACTTAAACCATACCTTGGCCGATCACTTAGTTCACCCAAGGCAGCCTCACAACTCAAAATTACAGCCCCTCCAAGCTCAATCAAACAGCCCCAAACCAAGCTTGATCACCAACAAGCCTCCAACAAGCATCAACATTCACATACACACTACCTAAACCACAATTAACACATCCAAACATAACAACTCAATACCCAAATTCCTAAATTCAGAAATTTTATTAGGGTTTGAGATCTCTTACCTTTATCCACTGATCCTTGGGCAATACCCACAAGAAATCAAGTCTAGTGGACCCCTAAAACATGAAAATCATCAAGGAATTGAGTTTCTCAAACCTTAAACCCGAAAATCATATACCAGCAGAAATGGAGCTAGAAAAAAGCAATTCACTTACTGTTTTGTTTAAATAGAATTGAAGAGCTCGACGAGCCCGACGCGTGGCCGCAAATGGCTCGTCAATCGGTGCTCCAGATCAAAAGTTATCAAGGTTTGAAGATGAGGTTAGGGTTTGCTTCTTCTTCTCCCCTCCCATGGCTGCATTCAGCGTTTTTGATGATTAAGAGAGGAGAGAGGGGTTCTTTTAAGTGTTTTATGCTGAGTTGGGTTGGGCCTTGGGCCCATTTTGGATCCGGTTCAACCGGTTCGGCCCGTTTGGTCCAATCTCGGGCCAAATTCTTTAAAATTGGTATCAAAATTCTCGTTTCGACGAGCTCTATCCTATTTTGATATTAGTTTTGCATTTTTAGCTTTCCTAATAAAGATTTAATTTATTAGCTAATAATTTACCGATTTTAGCGGTGTTTACACATCGCACCTTCAAAGAGGCAACTATACCATCAACAACACTGTTGGAGTGGAGGATTTCAACTTGACCAGATTGGTTTTCATTGATACTTTTATCAACACACTTGGAGGTATTATTGTCAATTTCCATTCTTAAGCGGGAATGAAAATATTTTTCACGGTTCAGAGATTCTTATGTATGCAAAGTTATGATGCTGCCCACTAAGAGCACCTAATAGTTACACGAAGCGCATGACGCGGTCAAAGCATAGAATACATGGCAGTTACAACAAGTCTATTATCTGTTATTTCAAAAGATCCACAACGTTCACATAAGTGGGTAACAGAATCAAAAATTAAAATGAAATTATATGTAAACAGTTATTCACTGCATTACGTTGTTATTAATTTATTCAAAAAGAAATTAAAATTTGAAGCTATTCAATATAAAATAAAATTCTATAGAAATATAATTAAATAATTATTCTATTTAATATCAAAAAACTTTTAAATATAACAATACAACGGTATTTCAATAATTTTTAACCATTGATTTTAATTATATATATGTTATGATTGATCCTGAAATAGTCATGTACCCATTCACTTGCAAATTTTCCTTTAATATATAATTAAGAGTACTTTTTCATTGTGCACATTTCATTTTATTCATTTATTATAAAAATTTTGTTGTCATATTATTCGATTAACCAAAGAAAATAACATGTTATTTTAAGAGAAACTAATAAACTATATTTATTAATTCTTTTAATACAACATAATAAATTTTAAATGTCCTTTTGAATAATATATATTAATTAAAGTAACATAATTATTCTAAATACAATATTTTAAATATAGTAAATAACACGTTTAAATAAAAAAAAATTGTTAAAAGTTATATCAATATTTTTTATATGCATTTTTTCATTAAATTTAATTTTCATTTGCAAGACCAATTATAAAAGTAAACTTAAATATTTGGTTTTATTTTCTATTTGGTTTGAATTTCGTCAGTAATAAAATATGACATATATACATATATATATAGTTCGGGATCATCCACTATAGATTAATTAACATAACCTACCTTACCATACATATGATTATATACATGAGATTATTTAAAATATTTAAAATATATATCATGTAAAAAACAATTTTGACACAACAAATGTATTGTGTGGAAAATAATCAATACTAATTCTTCTATTTTTGTTGTTAGTTTTCTTTTAAACGAATTAATTAGATATGTAACATACTTAATTTTATATTTTAATTCTTAAAATTACAAATTTAACATTAAAATTGAAAACAAATTTTAAACAATAAAATATGCTAAGTTATTTAACATGTAAAATGTATATAATAAATAAATTTAAATTAACAAAATAAGATTAAGAAAATAGGTTGTTATTATATGAACAAAATCAATTTTAAATTTGACTAATATTATTTAAAGATTACTTATTTATAAAGTTATTAAATTTATTTATTTTCTCAAACTTATTTCGTTAGAAGAAAATTCATAAATTTATATACAAAATAAATTATTATTATTATTATTATTATTATTGTTGTTGTTGTTGTTGTTGTTGTTGTTGTTGTTGTTGTTGTTGTTGTTGCTGACACTGACATTGTCCGGTGTATAACTCGTCCGCCGGTGAATACTTGTAAGCTCTCCGTCAAGATGAGGTATACGTCGGCAATAAGAGAACAAGGGGGTGGGTACTTGCAAAAGACACTCCGACGCTTAAGTCAGTAAGTGTTTAAGAGGTATATAATAATTCTATGAATATAGAATGTAAGAAATGAAATATAAGTTATCATGTGTTGTGTGTAATAATTCTATGAATATAGAATGTAAGACGTGATATAGAACTTATCATGTTGCCCTCCGAGATTAGATATAGAAGGTTCCTTTTATAGGCATAGAATTGATGAATAGAATTGATGTTATGACCGTTTGGTCATTAAGATAGAAATGATGGTCATTAAGTCGGTAATGAAGGTATCAGTTACAAGCAAAAGAATGAATGATAGTTAATGCCGAGTTATAATTTATAATGCATAATAAAGACTGAGTTATAAGGTGACGGATCACAACCCCCAAGCTTTGTCCGCCGATCATATGATCCAGGCTAAGCTTAGAAAATATAATGAGTTATAACTCGGTTAAAAGATAAGTGAATAATGATATGGTGAGCCCCCAAGCTTAGTCGGGTTATTGTGTCGGTACTTATTCAAAAAATAATTGAGTGATAAGAGTCATTCAATCAAGATAGTTGTGTGGGGGATACTTTTCCGCTTAAGAACAATTTTAGCATTTGATTGTATATGAACTGAAAAGTTCAGAGATAGATATCCATTGACGGAATCGATTGTATGATCCGAGGATATAATGGTTAATTGTCTTGGAAATTTTTCCAACCCACAACAACTTATTGATAAATTTCTCGCTCAAAGCAATTAGTTATTGAATATTTACAATTTATAGTGAAGGTCATATGACATGAATAAGATAAATTGAGAAAATGAATATGTACAAAGTCGCAACATATATTGAATAATATATATTGTAAAAATCAAAGTAGAAAAATATACCTTGAAAGTTGATAATTGTAGAGAAGAAGACGACATATATGAATGTCATACATATCAAATGTGAATATTTGAATTTCGTTGTGTAGGACATGCTTTAATTTGATAATAAAGCAATAAAATAACAGTCATTGAATAATACATTTAATATAATATTTTTAGCAGTTACAGTATGACGAGAGATATTTCTCGTACAATAATAGTAAATTTTGAATGTTTGCACGTATTTTTACTTAACTTTTTATATTAAATCAATAGTAACATAAAATTTAATAGCATAAAGTAAATAGTATAATAGTTATATACAATTGATTTTTTATAGAATCCAATTTTAAGATTTGAACTCATCATTACTGTCATTTAATTGTATAAATAAAATCATCAAGTAATAAGAATATAATACATGATGAAATAAAAATTCAATTGACATGGTTGTTATATGTCATTATTGTATAGAACAGATATTGAGGTTTGAATATAACTAATAAATTAGTAAACATTAGTTATACAAAATATAAATACAAAAATATGTGTGAATAAAATATATAATTTTACTTGTGTAAATAGAGAACTTTGAAAAAGTAAGAAAAATTGATAAGCAAGTTTGTGTTCGGATTGATTGAAAACCGAGTTTGTTCTCGGATTGATTAAAAGACGAGTTTGTTCTCGAATTAGGTCATTGTCGATTATGATATGTGAAATATTATGATACGTAAAAGTAAATCAATTCGAATGTATAAAGTACATACTTTATAAAAAGTTACGATAGATTAAAATTTAATAAGAGGTATTAAATAAAATCTTAAACAAGATTGTTGAGATTGGTTCAAAAATTTGAATGTAAATCAAGTTTTATGAATTTGAGGGGAGTAGGAATTATTTTACTCGTCCCCACAGACGGCGCCAATTGTTCTTGCTGACATTGTCCGGTGTATAACTCGTCCGCCGGTGAATACTTGTAAGCTCTCCGTCAAGATGAGGTATACGTCGGCAATAAGAGAACAAGGGGGTGGGTACCTGCAAAAGACACTACGACACTCAAGTCAGTAAGTGTTTAAGAGGTATATAATAATTCTATGAATATAGAATGTAAGAAATGAAATATAAGTTATCATGTGTTGTGTGTAATAATTCTATGAATATAGAATGTAAGACATGATATAGAACTTATCATGTTGCCCTCCGAGATTAGATATAGAAGGTTCCTTTTATAGGCATAGAATTGATGAATAGAATTGGTGATATGACCGTTTGGTCATTAAGATAGAAATGATGGTCATTAAGTTGGTAATGAAGGTGTCAGTTACAAGCAAAAGAATGAATGATAGTTAATGCCAAGTTATAACTTATAATGCATAATAAAAACTGAGTTATAAGGTGACGGATCAATTATTATTATTATTATTATTATTATTATTATTATTATTATTATTATTATTATTATTATTATTATTATTATTATTATTATTATTATTATTATTATTATTGTCAACAATATTAAACATTATATATATATATATTATATGATGATATACATATATTCTTATCTAGTTATTACTGTAATGCAAGGTTCTGAGAGTTCAAACTGGCTGATCGAATCATAAACAGGTGGAAACAACGAATCAGTTAGATATTATAACAGGAAGATTCAGAAACCACAGTCGGTCGGTCAAACTAAATTGGGATCCAGCCAATTTTCTCCCAACAGTCCAAAATCTCGCTGTTTGGTTTAGAGGAAAGGAACCTTAACCAAACAACCAAAGTCCAAAATGCTCATTATCACCCTCGTGTATTAGAAATTAAAAATTCAATTTTGATTTAAAGAAATGTTAATTACACTTTTAGTTCATTTAAAAAAACCAAAATACCTTCTTTATAACTCAAATAAAGTTAAACTTAAAAGAAATTTTAAAGTTTTTTCATAGATTCTATTTCAAGAGACTAACAGACTGTTTGGACACCTTTAAATGATGGAATTAGAATTCAATTCCATCAAGAAATGAATTCCTAAAGAAATGGAATTCAATTCCATAGTTTGGAATCGTGTGCTCAAAATAAAAACAAAGATTGAAAATTATGACCATCAGCAATAACAAGCCAAAAAATCATGACAATTTATGGAACTAGAAATCAAATTAGACATTTCATCAAACAGATTGTGCACATTAAACAAATACAGAAATCTAGAGTATGGGTAACAAATTTTTGCCAAAGTAATCAACATTCCCCTACCTCTAATTCTAGCTCCTAGAAATTGACAGAGTGAAGAGTTTGCGTTGCTCGAAGAGGAAGGCTTCACGGCACTGCAACAAAGAGCTTGCACCTTGTCAGAGAATGGTGAAAGTAGCGAACAACCCTGACGAACACAAACAGGGCTTCATGGTGTGCAGCTTCAATCCTCCAACAAATAAGCAAAATAGGGTTTAAGAAAGTGAAGGGATTATGGAATATTATAATTTGGACAGGGGTATTTTTGATATTGCACAGTTTAAGTGAGATTTAGGTGAGAATTGATTTTGAAATCAGACCAAAGTAGGTCTGATTTGTAAATGGGGGTAAAATGAGAATTGGAATTCTCACCGGAATTCAACTTCATGTTTTTTTCTATTCCAAAGCAAGGAATAGAATTCAATTCATCTATGATTTCAAATTAGATGCATTCCAAACAGGCTGTAAAAGATTCTTATAGCGTTTAAAAAATAAAATCAAAACCGACACTAATAATCTGGCGCTATCTTAGAACACTCGTTAGTATATAAAGTTATAAAAACAAAAGTACTTTTGTCCAATCAATAGATACTGAGAAACAAATATTAATACTCTATGGTAATTGCAAAAACTTTACAGAGTAATAAGTTAAGCTTCAAGAAACCATTTTAAAAATAAAGTAGAATTTGTTCTCATTAAAATTCACTTAAACGAAATCATAACACATTAACATATAAAAACAAAATAATTATTTTACAAAAGATCATACTATTTGTCTGATTTTCTCAATAAAATTCATACTTGCGCTTTTATTTCATATTTTTAATTGAAAAGATAGCAAAAAATCAATTAAAAATAAATTTATCAACAAAGATAGTAACCATTACTACAAAATTAAAGTTTGAATGAAGGAAAGCTTTACGGCCGCAGTAGTTTGTGTTGAATTAAGAAATTAACTAAATTAATTAGTGATGACAAACATTATTTTTGGGCAAAATAAATAATTAGTCTTGATTATTGATAATTGTATGTTGCTAATTATTTATTAAAACATTGCAGGCCAAAACTTTGTCTAGCAGCCCAAATTGGAATGAAAATAAAAACATCAAGGCTAGTGGGCTGGTTAATCAAGTGAAGCCCAAAAGAAACAAAGACAAAGAAATTAAAAGGGTTGCCTAATGGATATCCGATCCAAGCCCGAGTTGATTTCAAATCTCCCCATCTTGCTTCCAAAGCAACGTTCTTTTCCCCTGTCTCAATCAAATCACAGAACTCAGAAAAAGTAAGAAAGAGAGCTTAGTTCCTAAGCTAGTCATGAAAGAAGAAGGAAAGAGAAGGTTAAGCAAAGAAGGGTAAGGTCTAGTCAACCATTTTCAAACCACATCAAGAAAAGATCAGAAGGTTAAAGGTAACCCATTTCCTTAAACATGCAACACACTTTCTTCTCTTCATCTTCAATTCTCTACCACTCCGTTTTGTGTTATATGGAAAAGAGGATTTCTGTTCTTTACTGCTGTGTATCTACGGTCACAAGTGATTCTTGGGGACCAAGTTGGTTTTCAAGGGTTCAGATTCAATTTACCATTGGAAGACTTTTGTGGTTGCTGCTTTATGGCTTTCGGTCAAGATAGAGAAGTCAGAAACAAATTTTCCATTGTGAGGATTAATAGGAAAAAGTGAGACAGTGGGTTGGTGAAGCTCAAGGCTGAAGAAGTTGACCTAGGAAGAGCAACCAAGCAACATGCAAGGAGATAAAAGAAGATTTTCTGTTCATTCAGAAGTAAGGAGAGATAATCAGTGTATTGAGGTTTTGTTCTGTGAAGTGTTCTTTGAAGAAGTTCAAACATGCTGGTGTTAGCTTCTCTCTTCTCTGCTGTGTTCTGTTTTCTGATATTCATGAGACAAAAAAATTGTCTCATAAAATTCCGCTGCTAAGTTCAAACAGAATCAGAATTGAAAGATTGTTTGAAAGGGTCATTTCAGTAACTTAAAAGGAAGGCATAGATTCAACTCCTCCTTCTCTAAGCCTATCATAACCTTCAGTTTGTTCATTTCATATCTGAATATCGAGTTCACTTCTTTCTACAATCTTATGACGTACACCACAGCAAAAACTAGTTAATTCTACTTAATTGGTTATTTTTGAATTTTATTCTGTATATATAATTACCAAAAATTAAATTAAATTTATACACATTTAGAAAGAAAAAGTAAAAAGAAAAATATTTGACAAATAAAATTTTAAAAAATAACTCATGCAAGAATTATTTAATATGGGTAATTACTAATCAACATGAGCAAAAATATAGTAACACATCATCATGCCTTCAGTGTATCAAAAAGCAAAAGAAGAAAGAAATTAGCGTCGCCCGGATTCAAACCTGAGACCTTCACTGTGTTAATCTGACGTAATAACCAACTACACCACGACACCATTTGATGTATTATATATTCTATTTAATACAAATCAATATTAAAATGCATCCATGAATTGAATATATCAATGTGATGTGGCTCTGGCCTTTGGAACCTGAAAAGTGAAAACGGAAAACCCCTAAAATATTAAAACAATAAAACATCTCATTGTGCCGTCGCTCATTGCAGTTGCGCCAACACCCCACGCCACTGCCTCACACAATTAAGGTCTCTCTCTCTTTCTCGTTCGGTTTCATTGTATCTATAATTTTTGAAACCATGATCTCTAAGCATATTTTATAGAGCATTCAGTGGGATTGACCATTTGGTAATCATGCTTTTGTAATTTTCTCATTACGAACATGTTTATATTGTCATCATAATAAACATATTAACATTCTTTAATAATTTTAATTTACGAAAGAAAAATAAGCAGACAAAAAATAGAATAGAAATTACCGTTTACCTCTGTGTTTGTTGGAAACAGAATAAAATTCATGATATTCCCCGCAAGACACTCAGATTTGATGTGGTATCTTGTGGAACTCATTATCTATTGTACATTGATATCATAGGAAATTATTGTATTTAAAGGTATTATGTTGCTGCTGTATCAAATTTCCAAAGTGTGCTTCTTGAGTTAGGGTTTTTGAGGGAAAGAAAGGATCTGAAGATAAAATAGACTTTACCAAATGTGTGCATTATTAATTATTTCACCTTTCAATCATATAATTACAATCTTCTTTTTGGATTATCATTCACATGGTGGGTGTAAAAGATAGTTGTTTTTTATTGACATGACGAGATATAATTAAATGCAAGTGTGAATCTGTTTTATATTTCATTAAAATCAAATTCTTATTTAAAGAGGAGGGAAAAAAACTGAAGTAAATGATTTCGTTGTGTTTAGAGTAAGGAATGGGGGACAAGAAGAAGAAGGCTCAAATGTTTGTCAAACTAGTGTCTGCTGCTGGGACTGGATTTTTCTATGTGAAGAGGAAGCCAAGGCAGTTCACAGAGAAGCTCGAGTTTCGCTAGTACGATCCAAGGGTTAACTGCCATGTTCTCTTTACAGAGGCTAAGATGAAGTGATACACCACCTCAGTTTCATTTCGATGATCATGGTTACATTCTTGTAGCTGAAACAATTTAGTACTGTTTTCTTTGAAACAGTGAGTTTGAATCATGCCAATCTGTGTTTTTTACTTCTCTGCCTTGTGTACATTTTCCTTAACAACGTAAAATGGTAGTTGAGTTTTTAGCAAGGTAGTTGCCAATATAGAATCAGGAGATCGTTACCTCGCTAGAAGCATTAATTGTTAATCTAATCCACCTTGTATATGGGATATGTTGACAGGTCTTAGCTATAAGAATTTCCTATACTAAAAATTATAAAATAATTATTGTACGTAGATTAAAAAAAATGCTCAAGGAACAAATGGAAATTAAAAATAACACTTTAATCACATCTTGTAACACAAATAAATATTTATGATCAATTTTGTTAAATGGACACTTGCTCCTCAAAAAAAGAATGGAAAAAAGGCACATGCTAAAGATAAAGAATCAACGAGTATTAAAGTTGTTTATTGCCAAAAGAAAACACGCTTAATATACTTTGGCTTTGTTTACAATAAAATCAACTATAATCGTTTCAATGTTCATATGCTCGAATGGGCAACCTTGGAGCCCTAAAAACCAAATTTATTGTCCTTAGAAAGATGTACAAATTGTACAAATGTACAAATGAAGCTTGAAATAATAATGGTATCTATTCCATTTTAGGGTTGCCATTTATAAAATTAGCAGCACCTTGATTTGATCATGATTTTAGCTACCAACCATGATAATTGATATCCTTGTCATGTTTGATTCGGTTAAAGTAAATAGAGGTTTATATGCACATTCATGCATGATAATGCACCAGAGGATGAGTTAAAAGCAAGTTCAATTAGAGCCAAACTCCTCATTCCAGCGCTCCAGCTCTTCCCACTTGCTTTTCTTTAAGTTTGGTCTGATGACCGTCATTGCTTTCTTGAAATCATTGTAAGTTAATCCTCTTACCTGGTAAAGCCAAAAAACATCATTACACAACTTATTGTTCAATTTTTTTTTATGAAAAAAGTAAATACTTTAACAAAGATTTTAAAGTCATCTTGGTATGAATTTTTTTTATTATTAGATAATAAATTATAAAATTTAATTTTAGTATATTATAAAAATATTATCTCTATTTAAAGTGTAAATAAGAAAAACAAATTATACTTTTAAGTGAGTATATATATTTTTTAAATTAAATTTATATAATAAAAAAATCTTTTATCATTGTTTTCATATTGAATGTTATAATTTTGTTTTGCACAAAATAAAATCATTATATATTTATTTGTTTTTTACATGATATATATATATATATATATATTAATTAAATTTATATAACACAAAATATTTTATCATTGTATTTATATTTAATATTACAATTTTTTTACATAAAATAAAATTTATTTAAATTTTAATATTATATACGTATTATATATTTAATATTAATTTTTTTAAGATTCTAATATATCTTTTTTTTATGAATTTGGTGTATGAATTCTTAACTTATTTCTTATGTATTATTTATTTTAATTCTAAAGCCCAAAAATTTATTTTTTGTACAAACATGTTATAATTAATATTCATATGCTTATTTTTTTTTTGGACTTTAGCCCAATATGTAACACTTACAAAAAAAATTTAAATTTAAAAAAAAAAAAGTGGTTAACCTGATTAACAGGTTGCCTTTTTAAATCCATGCCATTCAAATAAAATATAATAAATGAAGAGTTCAGATTTAACCAACTAACAAGGCGTGCAATACTCCCTACTTAACAAGGAGCGTTTAAGGATAAGCCCTTGAGTCTTTATGTTAGAGGATTATTTATTATTTTGATAAGTTTGTAAACTCATTATCTAATATTTAGTATAAATTTTATTTTTATATTTAGAAGTTTATTTATCTAATATTTTGTATAAATTTTATTTCTATATTTAAAAGTTTATTTGTATTAATTGTCTACTATTTTTTTAAATAGAAAAAAATAAAAAATATAGCTATTAAAATCGACGGTAACGTTGTCGCTTTTTAAATATAAAATAGACAAAAAAATACAGACAAAGAAGCCGTCGGTATCTAAATAATTAAATTGACGGCCCTTTTGTCGATTTTAATGAATCAAATATCGACAAAAATGTTGTCGATTTTATATAATAATATCGACGGCAATGTTGTCCATTTTATTAAGCATTTGTCAGTATCTAAATAATTAAATCAACGGCAAAGTTGTCAATTTATTAAGCAAGAAAAATTCTAACACTCATATTATAGACGGAAATACTGTCGATTTTATTAGATTATTATCGACATCTTGGCAAGCCGTCGATTTTAATAGAATTTTAAAAAATCAACAAGCTTAATAGCGACCACTTCTGCCGTCGATTTTGCATATTATCGACAGTTTGGCCGTGGATTTGGCTGTCGATTTTAACGATGTTTCTTGTAGTGCTCGCTTCATCGGTTACGTATTTGGTTTGAAATTGAACAAACCCACCAAATACAGATATAGGATATATGTACAAAACACACGACACTATCCTAGATATTTGAGAATCCATCTTATCACATCTTTTAATTCTTCAAATGACAATGTGAATGGAATAATAATATCTAATGAATTTCTCATACAAATTTCACTCCTTCAGATGTTTGTAATAAAATCTATCCATGATAATATACTTTTAACATAACTCTAATAATCATCCATCATAATATACTCATATTAAACACTCTCAACTTTGATATTATTTTTTTGGAAACACCGAAGAGGAAGAAGAAGAGGAGAGAGGAGAGGAGTTTCAAAAGATTTGAAGATTAAGAGAAGAAGAAGTTGAAGTTGAGAGTTCGGTTCGGTATGGGTATATATAAACATTGAAATCGGACCGTCCGGCCGCCTTTTTATTATTTCAAATTTTCAAAGAACTTAAATTGGACTGTCCGATTAGAGTTCCATTGACGTAACAAATTTTGCATGCACATAAAATCGGTGGATCCGATTTCTATATCCAGAATATTTTTATTGCACACAAATTGAACGGTTCGATTTATGTTCCTCTCCCTCTACAAAAAAATTGTACCGTCCAATTTTTTTTCATCAGTCCACTGCCGTCAACTCGTCACAATAGTATATAATCCCCATAACGTCCATAACGTAGCGTTACACGCACCTAAATTTCATATCCAAAAAATTGGCCAATATAACACTTGGTATGGACTATTGTGTTTCTAGAAGCTAAGTTTTATTCACTTGATATGAGAATATAATTTGCCTGAAAATAATGTTATAGGAAATTATAAATTAAATTAAAACTTGAAATAAGTAATGTATTAGGAAATTATAAATTAAATTAAAACTTGAAATAAGTAATATATATATATATATATATGACAACTCACAGGAATAATTAGAATGGCTTAATTAACTTAAGTTAGTTGCGTAATCATCAATTCACCCGTCCGTTTAAGTAAGTGTTAAAAGTTGAATTTAAATTTTATTTTTTATATATATTAATTCATTGGTCAGCGACAAATCTTTAAATAAAGTTCACATACACAATAAATTAATTAGTTTTTAATCTATTAAATTAAAAGATATTATAAAAAAATTAAAATGACTTAAAAAAATCCCCACTACTTAAAAATAGAGAAGGCAAGAGAAAAAAAAAAAAGAAATGTGAATGAAATATATAAAATACAGAAGGAATTATTCCATCACAAATATATATGCAATTGTGTTGAAATAATATTTTGCTTATGTAAAAAACTAAATAAATTATATAAAAAACACTAACCGAAGTATTTTTTCAAAGTGTTAAACATGTGCAATAAATACTCAAGTTATTAGACAATGTCAAATTTGTATTAGAACATGTGTCACAATATAGGATTTCTTAGTAATTCATCTTTAATTATGTGACTAGATTTTTTACTTTTCCTTCACTCAAATAGTTTAACCTTTGTTTACATAGATGTACTTAGATTTAGAAAAGTGTCTTGGTTCATTGTATTAAAATTAGGTATTATTTAAGGTCATTAATTAAAGAGAAAGCAGCAGCAGCAGCAGCAAAAAAAGAAGAAGATGGTTGAATCAGTAAGCATTACTGCAAATGAGGATATTCTTGTAGATGATGATGGCAAACCTAAAAGAACCGGTATAATTTTCTTTAATTTTTTCACTCATCAGTATCTTAACGTTTTGTCACTTTCTTTCTGAGTGTGACAGTTATATTGTAGTTTTTGTTTCTTCTTGTTTTGGCAGTTTTATTAGATCTCTCCTTAAATAATAATAATAATGGGGGCATTATCACTTACTTTCATTTGGCGTACTGCAGAATTTCTTTAGTGAAGAATGAAATTAGATAAAAATTAAAAATTGTAACTAATAAATTTTTTTCTATTGTGAAAAGAGTGATGTTTCACTTTTCATTGTAACATCATTTTCCTATTTTCTGTTGATTTATTGAAAAAGGAATGAAATTGATTAACATAATAGTGACCATCTTAGCATTTTTACAATGCCTTCTTATACTAAAGGAAATACATTAACACTTTATTAATGCGGTTGTAATTAAGCACTAATCCATGTTTCACATGGATGAGTTTGACATGAAGTGCTGAAAGTTTTATAAAAATATTAAGGTTTTTATAATTAATGCACTATTGTCTTTATCTTTTGTTTGACAACCAAGTTATGAATTGATATGTTCACAATTAACTGAAAGCTTGAAAAGACATGGCGACACATGTTTCGAAGAAAAAAAAAATTATGATCATGCAAAACTAGAACCCCCTGTATATCATATGAAATAGGTTTGTGATACTAAAAATAACTGGATAGAATTAATTTGGGTTGGTTTAGTGATTAATTTACTAGTTTACTTAAATAAGTATTGGAGATTCGAATCTCATCTTATGTATGTAGTAATCTATTGGCTAGCAGTGCAGTAAATTATTAAATAGACTTTCGATCTACAACTAATTAATTTTTAACCTGAAATGCCGTAGATAACAAAAAAAAAATTAGACTGAATTGATAGTAATAAATAGCATAATATTCTCATATACAGTATATGAGGCCATTAATGTTCTTGGAACAGGTTTAGATGTGCAATGCAACTTTTATCATCAATAACTTGTTGAGATTTGTAGAATTTTAAAGATTTTATATCCAGTTAAATACATTTGATATATATATGTTTTGTGACAAAATTATGACATGAAAATGTTTTATTGTTGAGATCTAAATGGAGTGTTAATCACTATTTTTTATATTTTTTAAATTAAAAATATTATTTATATATTAAAATTAATTATAAAAATTAGCTATTAATGTATTTATGCATAAATACATGTGTGATTTAATTTATTTTTAATGTGTATATATATTTTAATATATTTTTATATTAATAATTAATTTTGATTATTAATTTTAGTATACATTAACATAATCGGTTTCAAATTGAGGGACTTAGCATGAGTAATAACGAGTAAGATGATTATCTCTATATGACTCTAACTAACAATGATGTTTTCCATCAATAATAAATGTATCTTTCTATTAGCTTTGTTTTACTCCCTAGTCCCTCTAGTGTTGTTGTATGTTTATTTATGGTATTTTGTTTCTTGTATGTGGTAATTCAATTATGTATTTTTTTTTCTTTTTGCACTCTTTTCTCTTATCTTGAAGGTTGAGAGTTTCATTAATTATTGGAAAACAAAAGGAGGCAATGGTGTACTCCATTATTACACAATGATCAAAGTTATTGTCTATTTATTTGTTTTTCTTTAATTCTTTATATTCTATGAAATTAACTAGGAGTTGTATTTTGATTTAACTTCTCTCTTTTCCCCTTTCGTGAGCCTCACAAAGAGCCCAAATATGGGTAATGGAAACAAATTTAAAGTACCTTAAAAACAAGAAAAAATAGAAATAGGTTCAAAACTAACACTACCCTTGGTTCTCCCATAAAGTTCAAAGCCCTCAAAACTCAAAGAATTAAAAACATGTATATATCTGGTGAAAATTTAGATGCAGTTAGTTTCATGTGAAGTTAATAGTTGAGAGTCATTAGATAATAATTTAGTCAAATCTCTTAAATTATTTAACGAATTTTAGTTATCAACTTCACATGAAATTAATTGTACCTTAATTTCTACCATATACATTAATAAAAATTCACCTACTTTGGTTTAATATATATAGTAATTAAGGGGTCGTCAAAGGCAGCAATAATTCTTTTACTTTTGTTTGAATTTATTAATTACTAGTAGAATAAATGCATAATATTAGATGTAATAAATATAGAATTATAAATATTACATATTAACTTATTGTCTCACTAACTAACGTTATTCGAATATATTTATACATGCAGGGACAGTTTGGACTGCAACTGCACATATAATAACAGCAGTGATTGGTGCTGGAGTTTTGTCATTACCATGGGCCATGGCTCAATTAGGATGGATAATTGGCATATTATCTTTCTTAATTTGTTCTTCTGTTATTCTCTATACCTCCAATCTTTTAACTGATTGTTATAGATCACCAGACTCAGTTACTGGACAAAGAAATTCCACTTATATGGAGGCTGTAAAAGCTAACTTAGGTAACTAAATTATAAATTTGATTTTTCATTATAACACTACATGTGACTTTATTTCACTTTTATTTTAATTTTAATTTTTTTTTACCAATTTTTTAGGTGGTAGAATGCACTTGATATGTGGAATAGTCCAATATACCAACCTTACTGGAGCTACTATTGGATACACAATAACTACATCCATAAGTATAGTGTAAGTTTTTTTTTTATTATTATTACATTATTTCCAATTACACCATAATTTGTATTTGTATAGAAGCAAATAAATAAATAAGATTTAGTTAAATTAAGAAAAAAAAAATCATTTAGAATAATGTTACTAACCACCAACAAAATTTATCATTTTAAATCAACACTTAACCAATATTATACATAATTTTCAAAATATACAGTATTATATAAATCTTAAATTTAAATTTTAATAGTTTAAAAATAAAGTGCTAGCTCAAAATATTGGCTAATATTGATAAAAGGTTATTGTTTCTAACATTTCTCATAAAATGATAGTAATAGTATAATTTTATTCTAAAAATTTAATTTTGATACACTATGAATATAAATAGTTTTACATAATCGTTTAATTATGTGACATCACATCAGCATAAAAATTATCATTTATACGAAAGGTAGAGAAAAATTTAGGAAGACAGTCTATGAGGTGGTCAAACGAGATCTACATCTACACGATTTTTCTGGAAACATGATAGATGATAGAGTTCAATAACATCGTTTGATCCATGTAACCTACTCCACCTAGTGGACAAGGTTTTGTTATACATTAATCGCGGGGAATAGTTTTTTAATTTTTTACCAAAGATAGGAGATTCGAACCCACAACCTCTAAAGAAATAGATGTAATTAAATAATTGTGTAAAACACTTTATATTATAAGATGTATTAAAATTAAACTCTAATTCTAAAACTTTAGTTATCATGATATTTGCATTATTTTAGCCAAACTTGTTTTAAAATGTGGAATACTACTACAGGGCAATACGAAAGATCAATTGCTTCCATAAAAAAGGAGTTGCATCTGATGAATGTCGTTTTTCAAATAATCCATACATGATTGGTTTAGGAATTGTTGAAATCTTTTTGTCCCAAATTCCACATTTCCACAAGATATCTTGGCTCTCAATCATAGCATCAATCATGTCTTTTGGATATGCATTTATTGGCATAGGACTTTCACTTGCTACAATAATACAAGGTATATTTTTCCTATTTCTTATTCATATTTTACATGTGTTTGAAATATACTTTTATCCATATTTTCATACGTGATATCTATGAAATGTCAAATAATAAAAGTAATAAATTAAATCCGGTCTTATAAATTTATTTTCAATAAATAATCAAATTAATTCATAAAAAATTTAAGATCGAACATTTTAGTCCTTAAAAATTTTTTATTTTTTAAAAGTCTTCGAGAGTTGTTTTTGTTAGATAAATTAGTCCTTTAATCGTCTTTTTGATAAATAAATTTTTAATAAATATTACTATAAAAAATTATGTTCCAAAAATATTACTCTGAAACAAATTATTCCCACTTTAAAATAATGAGAGAATCAGTTTATCTGATAAAATTAATTTTTGAAAATTTTTAAAGAATAAAAATTTATTATAAACTAAAATATCTGATATGAAATTTTTTAACAACCAATTTGAGAGTTTATTCGTTTATTTTTCTCTCTCTAAATTGCTTCTATTAGTGTTTACAAAAATGTATAATAGAAATGTTGTATTAAAACAGGAAAAGGAAGAAGCACTTATTTAATTGCAAGCAAGGGACAATTTACCCCAGACAAAATTTGGAATATGCTCGTCGCATTAGGAAATATTACCGTTGCAAGTAGCTATTGTCAAATTGCAATAGATATCCAGGTATGAATAAATTGAAGCATATACCTTGTTTCAAATTTATAATTACACTTCATTTTAAATTTGGGTTAATACTCAAATTCGTCCCTGAAAGATTACTCATTCTTTAAATTAGTCTTCAAATAATTTTTTTAGTCATATTAGTCCCTAAAAAATAAAATGTAAGTCAAATTAGTCCTTCCGTCAGTTGGATGATGACGTGGCACACCACGTGGCGGGTCAGTGACACGTGTCACTTGACATGTAAAAAAGTTTTTTATAATCAAAATAGTCATTAAAAGTCTAGACGTAAGTCATTTTCATCTCTAAAATTTTAAAAATTAATCAAACTAGTCCTTATATAATTTTTTTATAATATTAAATTTAAAATATTTTTTGATACTACTAATTTTAATATTATTTTTTAAACCTTAATAAATAAAATTATCTTTACATAAAATAATAAAAATAATTAAATTTTTATAAAGTTATTTTGCCATTTGTATTTTAAAATTTTACATTTTCAAATTGTAATTTTTTTATGTGAATTTTTTTATTTAAATGAGTTTATCAAATTATTGTTGATTATATATTTAAAAATTTAATATTTTAAATTTTACTAAATAATATAGTAATTATTTTAAATTTTAAATCTTTTAAATTTTTTAAAATTATAATTTTTATTATTGTTTAATTTATATAGTAAAACTCAATAATTGAAAAATTGATTTATGAAATCACTTTTTGAATCTTAATATTCTAATATAATTTTTTAAATATTTTGTTTAAAACACAAGGAATTTTATTTTAATATGAAGCATATCTATTTATATAATATACTAGTGCGGAGTAGCGTGTGTTATGCATATGTATAATATTTTCTATTTCATTTTATCTCATTGATTTGTGAAATTAAAAAAAATTATATAATCTATCTCAAACATATGAAACACACAAAAATTTATTATGATTTTTGCACGTATTACGCTTAAGAAGCAATTCGTTTAGCATATATAATAATAATAATAAAGCAACAAATTTTCAATATTTTATAAGGCTTGGAATTGAAGTAAAATTTGTGGATCTTCTTAAATTTTGACTCTAAGTATCACTACCGTTACATCCTATATATAAGTAATACCGTAATGGAAAAAAAAAGATGTAGTAGAAAAAAAATAGTGGTATAACTTTGTTTAGGTCAACATACATAAATTTTGATTTTGAGCATATAACTTTGTTTAGGTTAATAAATACATACATTTCAATTTTGAGTATATATATATTCCAGCAAAATGTAATAATGTAAGAAAAATGTTTTAGAATAGAAAAGAATCAGAGAGATTTTGAAAAAAAAAATAAGAAGAAAAGATACAATTACTAATGTTTTGTTTATCAATTGCATTTCTATTAAAATTAGTAGTATCAAAAAATATTTCAAATTTAATATTATGAAAAAAAATTATATAAAGACTAGTTTGATTAATTTTTAAAATTTTAGGGATGAAAATGACATACGTCTGGACTTTCAAGGACTATTTTGATTATAAAAAACTTTTTTATATGTCAAGTGCCACGTGTCACTGACCTGCCACGTGGCGTAACACGTCATCATGCCACGTGACACTTAACGTGACATATCATCATCCAACTGACGGAAGGACTAATTTGACTTACATTTTATCTTTCAGAGACTAATATAACTAAAAAAATCATTTTGAGAACTAATTCAAAGAATGAGTGATCTTTAAGAGACGAATTTAAGTATTAACCCTTTTAAATTTAATAGTTGTGAAATAAACATTCAATTCGGACATTTTTTTTTATGTTTAAACACATTTTCTCATCAAATAACACTCCTCCAAATTCATACCCCTAATTACACTATATGAATCCTTCAAATTTATCATACCCCATCTTGAAAGTAGACTTGGCACCGGTACCTAAATTTTAAGGGTAGTCGACCTGCACCTACTCAATCAGAATAGGTAATAATCTGATTGGAGCGAGTCGAGTTTTTTTCGAGATGGGTGTTTGAGCGGAACAGATAGAATTGGATTTGGAGTTAATTCGTCTCTACTCATTTTAAAGTATAATAATAATAATAACAATAATAATAATAATATAAATATATAAAAATTAATAAATTTAAAAAATATATAAAATGAATCTTATATTTTTATTTTAATTTATATATGAATATATAAATTTTAAAATATTATTATAAGAATGAGTAAAAGCAGGATGGGTCTCAAATGGATTAGGATATAATCATTTAAAATTTGTGGATAAAAATGAGACAAATAGTATTTAAGTTGAGAAAAAGCAAAACAGAATTAGATAGGACGAAAATCCGCTTCTATCCGTCCAATTGCATGCCACTCCTACTTGAAAGCCGAATATTCTATCTATTTATTATATTATACTTTTTATATACATTCAAATAACACACTATCTCAATTAATTTATTTAGATAAAAGTTTTTATAGAAGATCATTCATGAGATGGTCAAACGAGATCTACATGTAAACAATATTTCTGTAAACATGTTATATGATAAAATTCAATAGCTTTGTTTAATTCATGTAACCAACTCTATCTATTAGAATTAACAGAATATATTTTCACAAATTGAAAGTATCTATAATTAAAAACTTAATCATCTTTGACTACATAATTTTCGATAAAAATATTTCGTTAATTTTAACGTTTTTGACATAAAAAAAATTTAATTACAAAATTAAAAATAATAATACAGAGATCTAATTAAAAAATATATATAAATTTAATAAAATTATAAAGGCTAACAAAATAATTAAACTTTTTTTTTTCTGCTCATGAATGTGTTTCTAGCATAACTATGGAACTAATATATTCTTGTGGCATTTATTAAAATAGGACTCGTTGAAGTCATCGACACCAGAAAATGCAGTAATGAAGTTGGCAAATAAGATAGCTATAGTTACAATGACAGTTATCTTTCTGTTATGCGCCTGCTCTGGTTATGCTGCATTTGGCTCAGACACTCCTGGCAGCATCCTCATGAGCTCTGGCTTCAAGGAGCCATTTTGGCTTATTAACATAGCAAATGTCTTCATTGTCATACACCTTCTTGGAGCATACCAGGTACTCATCAACTTTGTATCTATGTTTTTAACATTAGACAACTCCTCAACTAATTTCACATCATACACTTTGATTCTTAACAACTTTTTTATTTTCTAAGTCTTCAAAAATTATTCTTGTTAGGCAGATTGATTTTTCTGTTATTTTTAATTTAATTTTTAATATGCATGCTGGATATATAAGTTTTAAAAATTTTTATTATAAGATAATTAAACTCTAGAAAATATCACTAGCTATAAGATAAATTAGTCTATTTTTAAAATAATTGAGGAACCATTTAATTCAATAAAAATAATTCTTAAAAATTTTTAGAGAATAAAAATTATATTAAAGATCAAAATATCCGATCTAAAATTTCTAGATTAATTTGAGGATTTATTCTTAATATTATGATCAACTTATCATATACTTAGACATTTGTTTAAGTTTAGTCCTAAAAATTAATTTAGATTAAGCCAAAGAATTAACTAAGGAATGTGAACTAATTCACTTTAGGTACTCTATAGACATTGGAGATGTTATTGACTTATTGTTAAATGAATATTTTGGCTGTACAAAAAACTTAAATGGTTTAACTCATCATTTGATTTCTAATAATTAATAATTTTTACTTTTGAACTTAAAACCTTTGTATTATATGTCCGAAATTTACTTGTGTCTATGTATGTGTGTGTTTAGTAAGCTAAATTAAACTCGAACTTTGCCTAATTTAATTATATTTAAAATTCACTTATTAACTATAAACCCTTATTTTGTTTTGAATTATTAATCCTAATAAATTTTCGGGTAATTATAGATGTTACTTAGATTGTTGGTTACATGTTATTTGGCTTTGGGTGGTTTGGATTAGAAAAGAGGAAGAGGAGAAATCATTAGACTAATTAAGAACCATGTGTTAGAACAAAGAGTTTTTCAACTGAACCAAATATGCAAAAGAGATTAGTACGATCATGAGGCCAAATATTTTTTAAACTAAACTTAGTTAAGTTGTGCATTTATGCATGTGAGCACGCTTTTCTTCTATGTTTTACCTTCATCTGCGTCATTTTTAATTTTCTTTTTTCATTGTGTCTTTTTTTTTCTTTTCTTTTCATCACCATCATGAATCTTTCTTTTTTTTCTATTTTTTCTCTCTCTTTAAAAAAAAGCAAAAAAAAAATTAATGATACAATAATATTTAAGTTTTTATTATGGATAAAATATCTACTATCAATTCAGATATTCAATAAAATAAAAGATAGATATGTAAACTAAGGAGAAAAAAAATATTTATGTATTTTGTCATACATATTATATTACGGTAAAGAAATTTTGGTTCTATTTTTATTTTTGATATATAACTTCTAATTGTTTGAAAAACTTTTTTTTTCTTAGTTAAGAAATTCTAGTATCACAACTAAAATATTTTGATACTATTTTTATTTTTGATGACTACAAATTGGTTAAGAAATTTTTTGTGTTAGGGTTAAGAAATTTCGATACTATTTTTATTTGTCGTAACTTTTAATTGGTTAAAAAATTTTGTATCTTTGTTAAGAATTTGTTATATTATAGTTAAGAAATTTTGGTGCTATTTTTCTGTTTTATATTTTTTTCAAATAATTCTTCCTCCTCTTCTTTTTTTTCACGATCTCATGATTATTCTTGTTTTATCCTCTAAAAATAATAAAAACCACAAAATAAAAAGAAAAAAATCGAATGAAAAGAAAAAGAAATAAAAAATACTACAAAAATACCAAAAAGAAAAAGAGAAAAAAAGGAAATAAAAAAAATTGCACCAACAATAACAACTGTAGAGAAGGAAGACGAGGAGGAAACATTTGAAAAGTAAGAAAGAATGTGAAGAAAAATGGTGTAATTCACGCGCACATTGTGTGAGTGGTTTTTAATTTTTTATTGAGTTTGGTCCAACTTGGTTGAATTTAGTTATCAAAAATATTTGTATGTGTAACAGTACCATATACCATATATATACAACATGGATAATTAAGTAATTTGTCATTTTTGGCCAACTCTAAATATTATAAACTAAATTCTAAATCCTTGAACTTTGCATTTTAAATTCTAATAATATAAAAATAAGATATTGATTAAAATACTAACTAATATTAATAAAAAGTGTTAGTTCTCTTTATTTCTCTTAATAAAAAGATAACCATTATTAAATTATAATTTTGAATTCACTTAACTTATATTGATACTAATATTAATTTATGATTTAAATATAAATTATGAACATGCAGGTACTTTGCCAACCAATTTATGGTGTTGTTGAAACATTAGCTAAGCAACAATGGCCAAGCTCAACTTTTATAATGGAAGAGTTCTCAATGAGCATTGGAAAAGTAAAGTTGAATATTAATTTGTTTAGGCTGGTTTGGAGAACAGTATTTGTTGTGGTAGTGACTATTCTAGCCATGGCAATGCCTTTCTTTAATGAAATTCTAGCACTTCTAGGGGCAACTGCATATTGGCCTTTGGGAATCTATTTTCCAGTGGAGATGTTCATTGCCAAACAGAAATTGAAAAAACGAACATTTCAATGGATTGGACTTCAAACCTTGAATGCTATATTTATGCTACTCGCAATAGCTGTAGCATGTGCAGCCATTCATGGTTTGAATGAATCTCTCAGAAAATACAAACCATTTATGTATAAAGGGTAGTTTGAATTCAAGCAGCTTAAGATATTCAATGAAATGTTGTTGTCCATTTTAATTCCAATTCTTAATGATATATGCTTTTTTTTTTTTTTTTTACTTTATATTTGAATATTATATGTTACTTTTCAGTAGTTGCTTGGTATCCTCCAAAAAACTAGAGGATATAAATTACCGTTTGTCATGTATTATCGCATGATAGACCTAATTTTGTATGTACATGTATACTCTGTTATTATTTGTGTTTTAAATTTAGTTACACAGAGAATAAAATTGTGAAACTATAAGCTTTTATACATTGGTGCAAGCAAGTATTTGTCAAAGAATAAGATGAGAGTAAATAGTGAAATTAGTTTGTGAAAGATTATTTATTTTTTAAATTAATTTTTAAAAGATATTTTAATTAAATTTATCTTTTAAATATTTTAAGTTAGTTATTTTAGTCCTTATGTTACTTCCATTGTTAATGGCATTAAAATTAGTTGATGTAACAAGTGACACTATAAGTCTATAACATACATCTAGTAGTCTTTATTGACGGTTAACATGTTAAATTTATGAAATTAGATTAAATCAACTCCAATTTGTGACATTCTAATGCCTCAAATTTTTTCTTCAATCAAGTTTTGATTTGATATAATTTCATACATTTAACGTACCACATTAATAAATTTTAGCGCCATCAACAAAGAAACTGACAAAAGGACTAATACGATTAATTTAAAATCTTTGAAGGACGAATTTAATGAAAAAAAATCTTTTGGAGTCTAATTTAAAAAACAAGTGGTCTTTAGGGACAAATTTGACTATTTATCTAATAAAATAAAGGTAATGCTATGGTGCTGAAGACATTATTTTTAAGTAGGTGATGAAATGAGGTGGAAGACCATAAAATTAGATTGTGCGTTATTGTTGTTGTTCAATAGGTCGATAAAAAATTGGAAATGAGTGAAGTTGAGTCAAGTTAGACTAAGTTTAAGTTCGGCTCACGAAAATTGAGCTTGACTTATAACTCAATTCATTAACAATCGAACTTATTTCTTAAACTTAAGCTTGACTTATTGAAAATTCACGAACTAGCTCGATCTCACGAGCTGACTCAAATAATAGAACATAATCTGTAATTTTATATCAATAAATTATAATTTATATATATTAAAAAAATATTTAAAAAAATTAATTTTATATATTAACTCTCTATCAATTATAAATTTTTTTATTCGTGTTCTACATTAAAATTATATATAAAAAATGACTATATATATATATATTGGATATTTTTATTGTTCAGAATCTATTTTTTATAAATATAACTTTGTTTGATGGGTATTTTTATTAGTATTAGTAAAATTTATAAGTATAAATAGTGATTTCAAATTAACTATATTTTATTTCTCGAATATTAGTTCGAGTGATAACAGATGGATCACCTACAATAATAAACTTCCTCGTTTATGATATCTCTAACACATCATTCACCTCACACAAAATGCCACATAGGTTAATCCCGGTCATTAAAATAACTAACGAATTATGTTAAGTGCTCTGTAATTTATAGATGAATTATTCTCTACGTACAAGTTATTATTCCATGCAACTTTCTTTAACTTAATTCATCTCACGTGTTACTATCTAAACCAACTTTTCAATCAAGGCACGAATATATAATTACCTTTTTTGAAAAAATTTCGTTTTTTATTTTCAAATTTTCTCAACGTTTTCGATCTACGTTCTCTTCCATTTTTGCGTTTTTTGCGTTTCTCTTCGTTTATTCTCTATGTTTTTTAAATCAAGCTCTAAAATTAGTTTTAAACAGTTATCTTGTTGAAAATAATGAATGATTCAAGTTCAGATTGTCAATTGAACCAGAACGAAGATGATTATTGTTTTGAATCCAATCAAGTGGTTGATGTGTGGTTCTCGATTCTAGTTAATGTTTTCGTTAATAGTTTATGATTCCGTAAGTGAATAATGTTGTTTTTGTTTGTGAAAATTGTTGTTTATTATTGATGGTTTGAATTGAATGTAATGTAAGAATTCTGCATTAAAAAAATATTTTTCTGTATTTGTAGCAAATTTCGGTGTAACACGAAGATATTTAAGTGTATTATTTAAGAATTTTCGGTGTATGTGTACTGATAAATTTTGCATAATTCAAAACTCTTTATTTAACTCCTTTTCATATTCTGCTGCTTCTTCTTCTTATTTTTCATCATTATCATCATTACCATCTTCTTTTTTTCTTATTCATCTTTTTCTTTTTGTTTTAATTTCTCAAATTTCTTCTTGTTTTACTCTTAACAAGAATAAAAACAAAAAAATCAAACAAAAAAGAAGAAGAAACACATAATAATGTAAAATTAATTGGAAGATGATGAGCTTACATTTATTCAACTAAAAGAAAGAAAGAAATAAGGAAAAGAAGAAAAAAATGCAGCATTAGAGAAAATATTTTTCTGTATTTACAGCAAATTTCGGTGTAACACGAAGATATTTAAGTGTATTATTTATGAATTTTTGGTGTATGTGTACTGATAAGTTTTGCATAATTCAAAACTCTTCATCTCCCTCATTATCATCTTCTACTGCTTCTTATTCTTTTTTTCATCATCATCGCTATCTTCTTTTTTTTCTTATTCATCTTTTTCTTTTTGTTTTACCTTCTCAATTTCTTATTATTTTACCCTCTTAACAAGAATAAAAACAAAAAAAATCAAACAAAGAAGAAAAAGAAACACGTAATGCTACAAAATTATTTGGAAGAGGCTGAACTTACATTCATTCAACTAAAAGAAATAAAGAAATAAGGAAAAAAGAAGAAGAAAAAATGCAGTATTAGAGGAAATACTTCTCTGTATTTGCAGCAAATTTCGATGTAACACGAAGATCTTTAAGTGTATTGTTTATGAATTTTCGGTGTATGTGTACTGATAAGTTCTACATAATTCAAAATTCTTCTTCTCCCTCTTCCTCATCTTCTGCTGCTGCTTCTTTTTTTTATATCATCATCACTATCTTCTTCTTCTTTTTTTCTTATTCATCTTTTTGTTTTTGATTTACCTTCTCAAGTTTTTTCTTATTTTACTCTCTTAACAAAAATAAAAACAAAAGAATCAAACAAAAAAAAAAGAAAAATACATAATACTGCAAAATTACTTGAAAGAGTGTGAACTTACATTCATTCAACTAAAAGAAAAAAGGAAATAAGAAAAGAAGAAGAAAAAAAAATGTAGCATTAGAGGAAATATTTTTATATATTTACAGAAAATTTCAGTGTAACACAAAGATATTTAAATGCATTATTTATGAATTTTAGGTGTATGTATACTGATAAATTCTACATAATTCAAAACTCTTCATCTTCCTCCTTCTCATCTTCTGCTACTTCTTCTTCTTCTTCATCTTCTTGTTTCATTTTCTCATAATTCTTTTCGAATTCAGCTTTGCAACTTCCTTCACTTTTCGCGATGATTTTGAGAGACTTTTGATAGATTTAGATTCTTGTTTGAATTTTGAGCGTTGTGGTTTTGATTAAGGGAGAAGAATCGTTTGCACTATTGAAGAGCTGGGGAAGCGTATGTTTATACGCAATCTAAATTGAGAATTGTTTTTGTTGAATTTGGGCCAATTTATATGAACTTGTATACCAAAAAGACTTATACATGTACCACGCCTCTTTGTAAATCACCTTCGAATCAGAGTACATTGGATTTTTTATTTTAATAAATAAATAAATTATAATAATTACTAAAATAAATAATTTAAAAAATATTTACCGAAATAAATATTCCTCTCTTATCTTGTTTACACTGTAAACGAGATAATTTTGCATGTATCTCGTTTATAGTGTAAACGAGAAACGTGTATATCTCGTGTAAACAAGATATACACATATCTCGTTTTCTCGTTTACACTGTAAACGAGATATATATACATGTATCTTTTTTAAAAAATTTTGAAAATAATAAAAAATATTAACATTATCAATAATCCAAACTTTTAGTATGCAATTAGTACATAAAAAAGTTGGTAGAAGAGATTAAAATGAATATGTTTGATCAATTAGTACTCAAAAAGATTGATGAAATATTGGAAAGAGAATTAAAACCGTTATCTCTCATATTTTTCAATTCTCTCCCTACTATCCCATCAATCTCTCCTAACAATTCACAAATAATTATTTTTATTTTTTAAATTTAAATTAATTTAATTGGATCATAATTTAATTTAAAATTTTTTAAAATGAACATATTTGATCAATTAGCTATTATACTTAACCATGCATTTTTTATACTCCATCATTTTTAAAATAAGTACAGCTTTTATACTTTAGTTTTATCGAAAAATAAATATATTAGGATAATCTTTTAGTTTAAATTTATTACATCTTTTAATAAATTTTAACATAAAATATTTATTTAAAAAATATTAGGTTTTATTAAGAATGAGAGTTTTTTTTTTTATTTATTTATAATGGAAACGACCCATTTAGCAAAAAGGCACGTGCAATTTTTGTTGGTGACTTAAAAGAAAATAAACAAAAACTAAGAAAGAAAAAAAAATAAGAAACTGCTTAAGAAAGACAGTCTCACTGAATACTACTCTCAAACTCCTTCCAAGGCAATGGAAGCTCTACTTGAGGAGAAATAGTCCTCATTGCAGTCTTTGCCATGATGTCTGCTACTGTATTTGCATCTCTCAAGATCAACCAAAGATCAGCACGCCATTTCCAAGACATGATATCTCGGATTTTTAACACCAAAGGATCAATAAACCCAGAGCAATCTTGTAAATTATTGACAATAGTAAAAGCCTCCACACAGTCTGTCTCACATATAATGTCTCTTTGTCCCGAGTCCCATGCTAAAAGAAAGCCTCTCCAAATAGCAAACAACTCTCCTTGCAAAATGCTACGACTCTCAATTGTTCCCAGACAGCCTCGTTGCCACATTCTCTTCCAATCTCTGCTAACACAAGCAAAACCAACTCGAGCACCACTGCCAGGAGAGCTAGCATCACAATTAATCTTAAAGGTACCCACTGAGGGGGGAATCCAAGAGCCACTAATGGTTGAGGGGATAGATAGTCGTTGCAACTCAAAAATATTTCGGAGCTCCTTTTCTAAGAACAAAGTCATACCAATCACCTTGTCTGTAGTCCAATGCTCGTGAGGATGAAAGATCTCGTTATTTCTCGAACACCAAATCCACCAGAGACCAGAAAAGAATCTAAAGGGCCGCTGTTTGCTATTATGTAAGAACCAACTCATCAAATCCACTGGTTGATCGGAGATCCCTAAAGCTTGCCAAACAAGTTGGGCTTTTGGACAATCCCGAATACAATGTAAAACCGATTCCTGACCTGAGAAACATCGTGGACAGCTATCCGTGTGCGAAATGCCCCTCCTAAAACGAAATGCAGTAGTAGGAAGAGCCTCCCGAAGACATAGCCAGGCCAAAAATTTGTGCTTTTCCAGAACATGTTGACGCCAAAGCCAAAGCCAATTACCCCTATCCTCCCAACTAAACATCTTCTTACTGAGCCACAAATAACCACTATGAGCATCATAAACCTTTGAGGCCGCACCAGTCCAACACCAACCGACCTCTGAACCAACTTGAACATTTGGGTTGTAAGAGTTAATGTTGCTCTGCAGAGACTGATTCAGAGGAGAATAGATATTCTCAAGGTTCCACTGTCCAGATGACCAAAGATCCAAGATCCTGAGATCCGAATCAGAAATGTGAACATAATCCATATCCTGACACAGTCGCCCCTCTCTTCTCCATTTAGAAAACCAAAAGTTCTGTTCCAAATCCCAATGCACCAACTAAAACCTTCCTTCAGGATATCCCAAGCTCGACATATACTCTTCCAAACATAAGATCCCCTTCCTCGAAACCGACTAAAACAATCATCCTTAGAAGAATGGTATTTCTCCGTCAACAGTTGAACCCATAGCTTGTCGGGATGGTGAAAAAGTTGCCAAACTAGTTTTCCAAGAAGAGCAATATTGGCACAAAAAGGATCTCTAATTCCCAGACCTCCAAACTTCTTAGGAGTGACCAACACTTTCCAGTTAACTAGATTCAGGCCTCTACCATCAGCTTGACCCTTCCATAGAAAGTTTCGCATCATGGATTCTATCTTATTAGTTACCCCTTTAGGGAAGAGAGATACTTGCATGCGATAAGTAGGAATCGCAGTCACTACCGAGTTGAGCAAACAGAGTCTGCCTGCCTTATTAAGCAATCTCCCTTTCCAGCTGGCTAGCCTTCCCCAAATCTTGTCCAAAACATCGTTGAAAGTTGTGCGTGTCACCCGAGAGTGATTAAGGTTCACCCCTAAATACTTGCCCAAGTTCTAGACGAATCTGATGGAGGAGACTCCAGTGAAAATCTCTTTTCTTGTCGCTGAAACATTCTTGGAGCATAGCGCTTTAGATTTTTCCACATTAACCTTCATCCTAGAGGCTCTGCAGAAATTTTCCAAAGCTACCATTACAGTTTGAACTTGCTGTTTTTTAGCTTTACAGAAAAGAAGCAAATCATCGGCAAATATCAAATGAGAAATTCTTGGACCTTCTCTAGAAACCGCAACCGGCTTCCACAAGCCCTTATCAACTTGCTGATTAATAGAACAGGACAATCTCTCCATACACAACACAAATAGATACGGTGATATAGGATCTCCTTGCCTAAGACCCCTGCTCGGAGTAAAGCTATTTAATCTATCCCCATTCCAGAGGATAAACAGTGAGGAAGCAGTGACACAACGCATAATCAGATTGACTGTCGGAGGAGGAAAGCCAAAACTCACCAGGGTTTGTTTCAGAAATCCCCAATCCACTCTATCGTACGCTTTCTTCAAATCAATCTTAAAGGCCAGGGTGCCTTTCTTTGACTTTGTCTTCTTCATGAAATGGAGAACCTCTTGTGCTACAATGATGTTGTCTGGGGTTCCTCTCCCTGGGATAAACCCTCCTTGAAGGGGCCCAATAATCTCTTTGAGATGGGGATGAAGTCTATTGACCAGGACCTTCGTTATAACTTTGTAAACCACATTACAGAGACTAATTGGTCGGAAATCCTTCATGGAAACTGGGTTTTCTACCTTCGGAATAAGAACCACAAGAGTTTCCATCATCCTTGGATCCATATCCAAACCAAAGAACGCATAACGAACCATAGTCCAAACATCAAAACTAACAATCTTCCAGTATTCTTTAAAGAAGAAAGCCTGAAACCCATCAGGGCCCGGCGCCTTAAAATAATGCATACTGAAAACAACCGACTTAACTTCTTTCAGAGTAACTGGCACTGTAAGGCTACAACAGGCTTCATCATTCAGGGAAGGCAGCGGCACATCACCAAGACAATCTAAGTCTACATCCTCCGACTGGCAGAATAGGCATTTATAGAAGGATTCAACTTCCCTTCTAAGGACATCCGGGTCCGTTTCCCACACCCCATCTTGAAGAAAGAGACCATGAATCTTATTATGCTTTCTCCGCACAAGAGTCTGGACATGAAAGAACTTGGTATTTCTATCCCCAAATTTTACCCACTGCTCTCTAGATTTTTGAAACCATAGAAGTTCCTCCTGCACAAGCGTGTTATTAAATTCCTCAATCAGCTATTTTTCTTTTTGCTGCATAGACAAATCTTCCATTACTTCAAGTCGCTTCTGAAGGAAATTAATCTGTCTCTCCAATTTGCATTTCCTAACGAAAATGTTGCCGAACACTTTAGAATTAAACTCCAAAGAGTTCTTCTGCACTTCTGAAAGCTTGCCATGCATCTCTCTGTAGCCAGCCTGCCATGACTGGTTCACAATATCTCTGTACCCCGGATGAGTTGCCCAAGCTGCAATAAACCGAAAAGGTTTATTCTTTTTCGGTTGGGGACGACCTGTACAGTGTACTAGGATATGACAATGATCAGAATGAAGCCTATTTAAAATTTCTGCGTAAGCCTCTGGAAAGAGAGATAGCCAGCCACTATTGATACAAACCCGGTCAAGTTTTTTCGCCACCTCAATACAATTTTTAGCCCTTCTGTACCAAGAAAACTATCTTCCAATAGTCTTCAAGTCAAACAGATTACTATCCCCTAGAGAGGCAGCAAGCCGATCTGCATGACGACTCGAGAAGAGGCAACCCTTAGATTCATGAGAGAATAGTACTTCATTAAAATCACCAAGAACAATCCGTGGCCCGCAGAAAGACGAAGACTGAGTAACAAGATAATCCCATAGCAGAACTCTGGTATTAAATTGAGGACTACCATAGATACCACTGCACCTCCAAATCACATTATTTACCTGAACCTCAACTATAACACACTGATCAAAAGCATCAATCCATTTGCAGTGAACACCCTGTATTGCAGAAAGGAACCAGATACCCCCTTATGTCCTGACGCCTCCACTATACCAATAGGGTGATAACCAAGTCTTTCCCAGAACAGTTTCAAGTGTTGAAAAGGACAGTGAGTTTCAACCACAATAAAAATTACAGGTTTAAATTTCCTAACCAGCTCTTTACAATTCACCCGGGCTAACTTATTAGAAGCACCCCTAATATTCCAAGCTATTATATTTAAACTATCCATCATATAAAATATAAAAATATAAAACAAGGAAATCAAAGTGCTTCACCAACCTCAAACCAAGGCTTGCCTAGCGGAAGTGACTCCCGTGACCTTCAGGTTTGCCGGATCTCCATGGAATATCTCCTTAATCCCGCCTACCGACGCAGTAACAGCCGGCAATGCGCCTTCCTTCTCCAATGGAACCGCCAGGGTAACACCCTCCTTCACGGTTGCAGGAAGACATGACGATGCTTCCACCACCGTGCCTCCATTCTTCTCAACTGGCGAGCTCTGTAGGGACCCCGGCCTTGGTCGTTTCCGGAGAGAGGACCCGCAAGGCACTGGGGTATGTCGGGTTGAGGAGATCGATGTAACACCCACACTATCAGAAGTCACGGTTCCGGCTGCGCTACTCTGATAGCAAGAAGTATTACGACTACTTTACATACTAAATAATAAAATAGGAGCCTGTGACTCGACACTGTATCACTGAATCCTTTGAAAACCAGAAATAAATACTTTATCTTAAGAAAAATACAAGCAGGCATAGATTCATATACAAGACTTCTTACATAATAACTCAATATATTATACATATAAAACATACAATTCCTATCCCTCTTACAAACTTGTAGTAACAAAAACGAGGGAAGAAATAAATCTAATTAATACAACAGCATATAAACCAAACGCAGTATAACTCTTCTTAATGCTTCTTCTTCCGGTTCCTGAAAAGGTAAAGCTGTAGGGGGGTGAGAACCTAACCACACGATCTCACCACGGAGTTTCAAAGTTGTCATAAGAAGATATTTAATAAGAAAACTTTTTTCAAGCTTAGTGATTATCATTGCCTTATGAATCTTTTAAAAACCAATAGGTAATCGTTCAAAACCTTTTTAGAGAAACAATGTTTAATCTTTCAGGAATCCGAAACCTTTCCTTTAATATAAGAAAATCTCAATCAGAAACCAACCACGCAATCAAACAACACAGTTATTAATCAGCACTAAAGTTCATTCTCAAATGTAGCACGTCAGGACAAACACAGGCAAGACAGACAAGGAAAGCACAAGTAGGTAGCAGTTACAGCAAATAGTTCAAGTAGCAGTTAAGAACAGTTTAGCAATTAGGCAAACCAAAATAAGTTCAAACCCAAGCAAAGCATACAAATGCACATGATGCATGCCTGTCCTATGGCTGATGAGGCTCATCTGTCGGTTATCCAGCCAACCCGACAAGTCTGAATTGTCCTTAGACTGTCCCCCGACGTGCATCCCCAAGAGTCTATGCATAGCTTTTTCTCAAATAATCAATATTTCTCAATGGGGGTAACATTCTCGGGAATTTATATAGTGCTCGGTTACACTTACGTCGCAGGGTCAACAGAGTATCGAGTTTTCAACCTGGTACACGTGGTGGCAAGCCACGGAACTTAATCCAGAGAACCTCGTATCTCAGATATTTCAAATTCATAAGCCACATAAATAATTCATTCATCATTCATCAACATTCTCAATATCATCATCATTCGTCAATCCATATCCCATTTCCAAATTCATTCAACATCCTTCTTTTCGTTAATCAACAATCTCAATTCAAAACATAATTCTTTCTTTTCTAAATAAATAAATCTGAAACAAATAACGTTTAAGAACTAAATCTTTTTAAACAATTACTTCAAACAAAACTTCCAATTTTATAAAATTTCGGCAGCATCTCCTCTAAAACTCGGATTCTGCCACCCTTTTCGGGTCCCAACCAAAACAAACCAAACACCTGTTAATCAGTCAAATCACTTTCAATAACTATTATCACAACAACAGCACTCAACCCAAGGAAATTACAAAATCCAGAATTCAATCAACCAATCCTATAAATCACAATTTAAACCGACTTCAACCAACAGCATCAATTAATAGTTAAGAATTCTCGGTCTTCTCAAACAGTTTCAAACCAAACCATCCCTCAAACACTTTTCGAATCATTTCCAAAATAGCAAATCATTCTCAATAAATAACCCGTTTTCAAATGTCAAGTCTTTTCCCAAATTTATTTTAAAATCAAATTCCAATATCAAATTGGGTTTAATATCAAATCAAATTTTAATATTAAATCTTTTCTAAAATCAAACCGTTTCCAAAATTAACCTAAAAGGCAATAATAAATCTTTTCTAATAATTCAAAGAAAACCACTTTAACAACATCAATCAACTAATCCAAATATCCAATTTTCTCAATCGATCAGTTTATCAATCAAATTAATAATCTCATTCATCCAAAACAACTCAATTCAATTCATAAGACTTACGAAATCACAAAAATCTATCTTACGCATTAATATCGATTTATAACAACTCTGGAAGGTAAATCAAGTTTAAGAAAAGCGCCCCTACCTCGAATAATCAAAACCCATAAATCAAATACGTCCAAGAAACCTTTTCCTCTCAACTCGCATTCAACGGCAGCTGCATTCGCCGCTCCGTTCACTTCCACAACAACAGAAACTGCTTCTATTCTAACCATGCAATTACTAGAACTCCACCCTAGAACGTCAACATCACAAAATTCTCAAAAATCTATAGCAGAATAACAGCGGTAAGGATATCAAGGTTAGAATAACTTACTGCAGCTATAGAAAACAGAACGATGGAGCAACAAGGAAGAGAATCAGGGACCTGTGCATCCGTTCTAGTGGCAATAACACCATTCTGATTAGTAAGACAGCAAAAATACCAGCAAAATCAGAATAGCGGAGCAAAATAAAAATGAAACAAATTCAAGAATGGAGGAAGTGGTTACCGATAAATCTGGCCCGATTCTGACTGGCGTACGGTCGAGTAACTAGCAACAATCAAAACCCAAGAAGACAGAGGCCTCATCTGCATTCTCCGGCGACGCAGCAGCAACATGGGTGCATCGACGGCGAGCCCAATAGCTTCGGTGACGGTGGAGGAACGGCGGCGACGACGGCTGGGCACGGCGGCGACTCCTCACGCGACGGTGACAGTGACGACTTCACCTCCTCTGCATGCGCGCTCTCTTCTCCGTTCGTGGCTGTCGTTCGCGCTCCCTTCTCCCTTAATAGCAACACGACGGCGAGGCGCAGGGTCGGGCTCCGCGATGGCGGCGATGGCGGCGACAACACGGCTTCCCGCGTGCAGCAGTTCGGCGCCTCCTCACTTCAGCGGCGTCGGCGGTGGTGGCGAGAACCAGTGGCGTCGGCGCAGCCTCTCTCTTCTCCTCCTCTTCTCCCTCGGTTCGCTCCTCTTCTTCACCTCCCTTTCTTCCCTTCTTCCACCCCCCCCTCTGACTCTCTTTTCTTTATTTGTCTGAAGCTGCTGGGTTTTCTTGGGGGTAAAGGAAAAAATTATAGATTAATTAGGTTAGGGTTTGTATATAGAACTAAGGATTTTGAGGTTTAATTTGGAAGCTAATTGAATCTCTAAAATTACTTTAATTGTATCAAAATACTATTTGGCTTGAAATCAAGTACTCTAATTGAAATTATAAGATAATAAAATTAATTTTCTTTATTAACAAGACTCAAAGTATTTAATTATAAAGGTATTATATAAAAATCTTATTATTCTACAACTACTAATTTTATAATATAAATATAAGAATTAATTCAATAATTAAAAAATTAGATAAAACTCTAATTTAATTTTTCAAACATCATTATTATTGAATTTCTAAGACTTTAAATAGTAAATAGGAAAATAATCCAAAATTAGAGTTGGATAGAAATCTTAATTAATTTCAAATCCAATTAATCAAAACTACCTTTAATTATCTTCTATAAAATAATTTATGAACTTAAAACTGTAAATAAATAAATATATAATTTGAAATTAGTTCGTAATGACTTTTCAAAAGTTCTGGGTCTTACAATCGAGATCTCACCAACACGGAAAGCGCTGTGTCCGACCTTGACTCGTGACCCGACCCTAACTCGATAGGAGCTGGATCCATTCGTGTGAGAGAAGTGAATGGTGGGCCTGATTACTCTACCCGAATTGGTTCTTGATTGAATGCCTCTTTGGACCTTATTAGATTACTTCTGACCCAGCTTGATTTTACCTTTCCTCACAACTTGCTCCCAGCCTGGTAGGGGTGTGCATGGCCCGGCCCGGCCCGAAGACCTGGCCCGGTCCCGAACACTTTAGGGGCTAATTTGATGTGATTTCATCGGGTCTAGGGCCGGGTATGGGTCTCAAAAGTAGACCCAGTCATTATTTCGGGTCGGGTCCGGGCCATAGCTCGGGTCACCCGAAATCGGCCCGGTGGCCCGGTCATCATACACAATTAATATTTTGTGTTATTAGTGATGGATGATGGCTATTATTATGTGAAATTTAAGTATTGTAAACCTTAATATTTTGTGTTATTAGTCATTATATATAAGACTATAAGTTAATGTTTTATGTTTAAAATGCATAAGACTTTAGACTAATGCATAATTTTGTATTATTTGTATTGATTTAAATATTTGGTATTATTAGACAATATTAGTATTGATTATGGTTATACTTTAATTTTAGAGAAGAGTTACTTCTTATTATATTTTTCTAAGTGAATTTTACCATGTCAAATAATGGTTGGAGTCTTGGAAATTTGGATATTTTACATGCTAACTTACAAGAATGTATCAAGGTAATATAATGTTAACGGCCCGGTTTTCACCCGATTTTTACCCGGTATAATCGTGGCCCGAAAGTGTATAGGTTTCATCGGGTCTAGGGTCGGGTTCGGGTCTAACAAATAGGCCCGATATATATTTCGGATCGGGTCTGGGTCACATCAAACCCGGTTTCACCCGGCCCATGCACACCCCTACAGCCTGGTTCATCATGCATGCAAGCCTCCTCAACATTATTTTCTTCCAAATTATTAGCCTCCAAATCCTCTTGCAAATTCGATGCAGGATTCTCGCCAGTAACGCCACCTACCACATTAGGTTCTACTTCATTTGAATTGTGAATTTTGGTCTCAGAATGTGGCACTGCCTTTGTACCGTCCCGTGGCTTGGTGGCATCGGAATCAGCACTCTTTCCTTCTCTAAAGTCTCTACCTAAGCACTGTGCCATATCGTGACCATAACGTGCACAAGAGTTACAAATTAAATTTAAACTTTCATACTCCACTACATGAGTTACGCCTTCCACAATGATATGTTTGATCACTGGCAGTCCTAAATTTATTTGAACACATACTCGGGCATATCGTCCTCTCTCAGTCAACTTAGTGGCTAAGTCCACTTTGATGGGAACTCCTATTGCAGAAGCAATGCGCATCATGACCTGTTCCTGATAGCACCAGATTGGGAGCCCCGAAATCCGAACCCATACAAGCGTAGACCCGAAGCCGAAAATCTATATCCCACGGTTTTACAGTAACATAGTGCCCCTCAATCAACCACGGGCCACCAAGCATGACCTTCTCACGATCTTCACATGCATCGAATTTTACCATGAAGTACCCAAATCCCACATCAAGCAGATCAAAGCCACCTTTGATGCGCCAAACCATCCGAAACTTGTGTGAAAGAGCTGTGTAACTATAATTTTTATCAAGAACCTTGATCACTAAAGCTTCTCGATAAGGCTCTGCCAAACAAAGCTTGGCTTCTTCAGTGAAGTTTACACACGGAGGTTGGGAATCGCCCTGCTTACCCACCACCGTGGGCTATACTATCCCCAGATAGAGATCCTGCAAGTGTAAACGCTTTCGATTTCTCTGGACCAATGACTTTATCTCTAAAGGAGATCTTTGTAGGATGCACCCCACCCACACTCTCCCCCTTATCTCTTCCGACGGCATGGCCGTCATCCTCACTGTGTTTCGCCCTCAAACACTCGTTCCCGCTCTCTCCTAACAACATATATGAGTTTTTAACAACTAAAATTTATTATGTATTATTTTTCAGTATTAATTGATCAAATCATCAAACATATCAATTTTAAAAATTTTTAAATTAAATTATAATTCAATTGAATTGATTTAAATTTAAAAAATAAAAATAATTTACTAATTGTTAAGAGAGATTGATGGGATAGTAAAAAGAAAATTGAAAGTGACAGATAACGTGAGAGATAAGCATTTCAATTTTCTTTCCACTATCCCATCAACCTTTTTGAGTACTAATTGATTAAATATATCTATTTTAATCTCTTCTACCAACTTTTTTATGTACTACTACTAGTTGGATTATTGATAATGTTAATATTTTTTTATTATTTTCAAAATTAAAAAAAAAATACATATATCTCGTTTACACTATAAACGAGATATATACATTTTGTGTCTATCCGTCTTATACATGCAAAATTATCTGCAAGAGAGGAATATTTACTTCGATAAATATTTTTTAAATTATTTATTTCAATAATTATTATAATTAATTTATTTATTAAAATAAAAAATCTGAGTACATTAGGGTTTTATGCAAAACGCTTATATTTACAATCCCGCCCCAAACTTGTTCTGAATTCCTCTAGGTACCCTCAAGGTCATCGATAGGATATTGGTGTCCGGGGTGAGTGTCACGTACTCAACGTTACCTCCGAACCATACCTTGTTCATGACATGCTTCCCCGCTTCTCTCAACTCCTTCTCCGCCCTCACTCTCAATCTCATCTACAAAGAATCATGCCACGTGCCATCACGTGCTCCACCCAATGCCATTATACCTCTTCTTCCTCTTTGCATTATTCCCGTTTCGCTACTCCATCTAACTCTCGCCGTTCTTCCCTTTCTCTGCCTTCGAAATGCTCTTCGCTCTTCGCTCGTGGGTTCCACGCTCTGTGCGAAAGAAACGAAGCCAAGAAGAAGCGGTTGGGATTGGTTGGCGCGGTACGCGCGGGGCAGAGGGAGTATCGGAAGCTGAGGAGGCGAGCGCCGAAGGCGAAAGCGAAACCAAAGGAGTTAGAACTCTGCGTTGATATTTGCATCGAAGAAGATTTGCCTGATGATCCTGAAGTCTTGGTACTGAATACTCCAATTTTTATGTTTTTCAGAAAATTTATTTATTTAGGGTGCTATTGCTTTGGAGTTTGAAAAGGAAATGTAATTTTGTGAATTGAAAAATTACTTTTCTGTTTAAAAAAGTGATATTTTGGCTCGAATCAAACACACTCTTAGTGGCAGTGTCTTGAAGAAAAAAAAAATGAGGAAAATGAGTTTAATTTCTTTGCACACTGACCTCCATTCAAGTGTTGTTAGCATAGATAAGAGTGGTTTAATTTTAAGATAGCTAGCTGTGGAAACTTTACTGCTTTTGTCTCAGTAACATCATTGATTGGACGACAATGGAAGAGAATTTTAAATTGACATAGCATAGAAATCAAACTCTAAATAAAAACTATTTGCATGTCTCTTATGAATTACAATTTCACTTGCTGAAAGTTACCTACTAATTGACTGGTACATGTAAGTTTTTGGGTTTCTATTTTGATGAGCTAAATTGTTGCACTCTACTTTTGCAATCCCAAGAAATAAGGAGATTGTATGATGTTGAGCAGAGAGTATTGACATGAAAAAATATAAAAACAAGAAAAAAATTAATAATGTGATGCCTTGAAGTAGGTTAGTTATTTCTGTGGTTGATTGAAATCCTGTGCAAATGTTTTATCTGAGTGCAGAGCATTGCGGAACTGCTTCGTCTGAATGCTCCAATGGCAATGAAGCTTGCATTTGATGGTTTGAAAGATTCACGGTATAAAACTAGAGATGCTGCTATAGATGATGTTGGTGGGTTTGAAAGCGTAGAATTATCATTGCTTCTTTGCAATGATGAGTTTATTCGAAAACTTAATAAGGAATGGAGAGATGAGGATCGTGCTACTGATGTTCTATCAATGTCACAACATATTCCTGGTCTTAAGCTGCCAATTGTAAGAACTGCATTCTCTAGCTGATTACAAATAGTGACAGTGTTGATGCCAATTAATAAAAGTTGTACAACTTACCCGGAATGCTAAGTGCTTGATAATTGTGATATTTGCAGCTAATGTTGGGTGATATTGTAATTTCTGTTGAGACAGCTGCAAGACAAGCAGAGGAAAGAGGGCACACTCTTGTTGATGAGATCCGTATCCTCATGGTTGGTTTGGTTTGATGATATTACTTGGTTTCATGAAAAATATCTCATTTAATTTTCTTCCATTTGTGTTTCTGCCATGTTTTTTCATTTAATTCATACCCTCCCTGGTCTTAAATTCAAGCAAGAAAAAATCATGACCAAGTTCCCAGTGTTCTTCAACAACTGGGTTCTACTATTTTAGCTGTACACCGAGAAGGAAATCGGTATAAATAAAAAGCATGGGGAAAAAAAACATTTGAGATTTGGTTGGAATTTAAAAGATGGCAACAGTCAAAAGTAAGATGCTAAAACTGAGAATTTGTGGTTTTCAGTATTTTCAGAAATGGCAGCTCAGTTTCATATCAAATCAAAATGGAAAAGACAAACATGATGTCTACATTTTTATTTTTTAGTGAAATTGAAAGGGAAAAAAAGGAAATTAAATAAGCTGGTATGATGTGTATATGCTGAACAGTGACTTGAGAATAGTGATTAAATAACTTTTCAGGTTCATGGCTTGTTACATCTTTTGGGATTTGATCATGAATTAAGTGAAGAGGCTGAAGTAGAAATGGAGAAAGAGGAGGAGCTTCTTTTAAAGAGTCTTGGATGGAAAGGAAAAGGGCTAATAAAGAGCACACATGAAGCTGAAATAAATTCAACTTCCCACCATCACAGTTCTGATGGTAATTGTACTATCTTAGTAGTACTTTCAGCATTTCTCAACTTCTATTTATTTATTTATTTGTTTTATATGCTTCCCTCTAATCCAAATAAGTGTCATTTGCATATATAAAAGTATGTGGGGAAATAATCTTACAGATCAACTGTCAAAAGACAGGAAGAAAGATGGCAGTCTTAGATTTTACAAACCAAAGTTCAGCTATATCTTCTGCGATATGGATGGTAAGATCATAAGCAAACATACTTATTTGATATTTCTCATCATTTTTCTTAGCTTTAATACATTCCTATTTCACATTAAGGAACACTGCTTAACAGCAAAAGTCAAATCAGTCCTGCAACTGCCCAGGCCTTGAGAGAGGCCACTTCAAGGGGTGTGAAAATTGTGATAGCTACTGGAAAAGTAAGATGAAATTGATCAATGGTTTCTTAGGGTATTGTGTTAGAATGATTTACTTTCTAATATAGATGTTATGGAGATGGTTTAATAATCTTCTCATCATTATTTCGGGACATTTGGTAAATAGGCTCGTCCAGCTGTGATAGATGTTTTTAAGATGGTGGATTTAGCTGGAAAAGATGGGATTGTTTCAGAATTTTCTCCTGGGGTTTTCTTACAGGTTACTTCTATATCCCCTTTTGATAATTATATTGCTTGGTTTGGGAAGGAAGTCCATATGTGTGGTTGAAAGCATGATTCAGTATTTTGAACTCGTGTGTGTGTAAGAATTTTGTATACAGGAGTAGAGGCATGTAGAAGCTGCCATAAAATAATCCGACAAAGTTTACTGCATATTATTACTGTATCTAGTTACCTATTTATGTTTTTTGGTGGAAACTGTATATAGTTATGATAATTCACTCTTACTTGATATTCAAGGATGGATAAGAGAGAAATCGTCACTCCATTGCAGTCAATTTCTATGGACAGCCCTATTCCATAGAGGTAACTTTTGGGTTTAGTTTAGTTTCGTTTTAAGTCTCACTCAACTCCGAGATAGTATAAAAGACTATGCTACACATTATATTTGGCCACCATTAAATGTATACTTTTACAAATTTCACAAAGTTCATTGTTAGGCATGAGAACAGTAGAGACACAGATGTTCTGATTGGCTAGAGTGATGGCTGCCTTTATAAGTACTTAGAAAACCCCTTTTTAATGGACTGGATTCTGTGGTTGAGTTAGACTCCACTCATTTTTTTTATTTTATTTTTCTATTTTCTTTACCCTCTTTGTTACCCTTGTATGACATAGTATTCTTATTCCCTTTTTTTTTCCCCGATAAAAGAGATATTATATCAACAAGGAGGATATTACAGCAAGCATGGTGGACCAAAGATTCTTGATACAAAAGATTAGGATTAGAAAAATAAAAACCATCCAAAGAGAAATACTTTCCAATCTCAACATCTTTGATAGATATACACCTCAAAAAATGCACCTTTCACCAAGTAGACGCAATGCACCTAACCCTACTCAGGGCTTCTCTCCCAAATGTTAGTTATTAGAGGTGCAAGAATTATGGTCTCCTAAATGTTATTCAATTTTAGGTGTAGTCATAGAGATAAACTAGTGAGTTTTATAAATAAAGTATTCATAAAGAATTGATATATAACATGAGAAAGAATCTATTTTGGCCCCTTCAATTCCATTCCATCTATATTTTCTGAAAAAGAAAAAAGATCTTAATGTGGGAATCTGTCCACTTTCCTTCCCTTTTCATTCTATTCCCTTTGTTTTCACCGACCTAGTGGTGAACATGTTAACAAAGCCCATAAGGTCATGATAATGCACTGCATCTGGTGGAGAAAAAGTTTCAGCCATCGAATGTGTATCATTGGTTATTTTTTTCTTCTTCTATTATAGGTGTTACAAGCATGACAGGAACTACAAGGTTATGTAGTTAACTATATAATATGCAAATCAATTATTTGATTAATTTAACCTCATATTTAGTTGAATAACTGACAAACGGTATGAAATGTTTGAATTTTAGTTTGTATGTGGTTTTCATTCTTCCATAGTTTCTTTATTTTAGATTGTAGTTTGTCTTGAATTGTGGGCATATTTTGTTCCTTAAAATTCCTTGCACCAATGATTCCAGGGGTTGCTTGTTTATGGTAGACAAGGGAAGGAAATATTTAGGAGCAACTTAGATCTGAGCGTTTGTCGAGAGGTAATTTATTAGTTCTCCTTTTTATCTTCCACTTGAATGTGTATTTTTGTTACCCACATCAAGCATGTTACATATGTATGTTATTCTAGGACCCTGAAGATACTTAAGATTTTTGATAGTTGATGGCTTCAAGTTTCAAATCTAAAATTTAGTTAAAATATTTATTTGCGTTGCTGGAAAATTCTTGGTGTTGTATGCATGAAATAATTGGCCCCTTTATCTTGCAGGCATGTATTTACTCATTGGAGAATAAGATTCCACTTATTGCATTCTGTGAAGGCCGCTGCCTCACCCTTTTTCATGACCCACTTGTTGATTCACTGCATACAACATACCATGAACCAAAGGTACCTCATTTTCAGAATCCTGTATGATCCCTTTCATTAAATGTTCCCATCACTTTGTGTCTTAGGCAAAAAATCTTTGCAGGCTGAGATCATGCCTTCCATCGAACATCTTCTGGCTTCCGCTGACATACAGGTATCCACTAGGATACATCCCTACTCCCTTGTTTCAGTGTCTGATCACCATGTGCATGGATTCTGAATAGAAAAGTTTGCAATTCATTAATACACCTGCAGACACACACAAGCACACATGCATGGAAGCGTGCAGATGCATTTGTACGTTGCTAAAGCTTATTTTTGTTTCTGCAGAAAATGATTTTCTTAGACACTGCGAAGAGTGTGGCTAGTACTATACGGCCATACTGGTCAGAGGCAACAAAAGATCGTGCAACTGTTGTTCAAGCTGTGCCAGATATGCTGGAGATTGTTCCATTGGGAACATGCAAAGGGAATGGGGTGAAAATGTTGCTAGATCATCTTGGGGTGACTCCTAAGGAGGTACCACAAATATCTATATGTCAAAAGTATTCTTGTCATTGTTTAGGAGAGACAAAGACATATGATATTAGTGATACTATCAGAAGTCCAGAACTAATATAGTATAGGCAGCTGAATGACAATGCTTACAGTTTTGCTAATCAAACTTATTTCTGCACACTGCACATGCTGCTGCATATAACTGTCGTTTATTTTTTTTAGTTTATTGTGCTTTGGAGAGAAGATAGTCATAACATCGTTATGGACATAAAGTATCATGTATGGAGCCCCCTAAACTATGAAGTTATTAACTTCTCTGTTTGGTAAACATGGCAATCAATGTAGTCAAACTCGACTTTCCTTAAAGTCGAACAATTTTGGCGAACTTGAATCATGCTCATGGAGTCAATAGTTCTCTAGAAGATTACTCATAAAATTGTCGTAAAAATTGAGTTTAATACCTTTTGGGGCAAAATAGTACAACTGCTGATTTGAGGTGTCAATACTATTATATTTCTAAATTCTAATAGATTACAATGTGGCAATATTGACCTCCATCTTAGCTTTTCTGAACTCCAAATCATACAAATGTAGATAATGGCTATTGGTGATGGAGAAAATGATGTCGAGATGCTCGAGTTAGCTTCTGTAGGCATTGCACTCAGCAATGGAGCAGAGAAGACGAAAGCTGTGGCCAACATAATTGGTTGCAGCAATGATGAAGATGGGGTAGCAGACGCTATCTACCGGTATGCATTCTGAGATGCTGGAAACTATATTAGGCATTTTATACCAATACTAGAATAGAAGAGTCTACAACATAAACACCAATTAAAAGGAAAAGGTTAGAGATGAAGAAATTGTACCATTTTATTTGTATTAATCATTGGAAGAATTTTTATAACTATTCATTCCTTTGAGTATAACAAAGGTTTTATGCCTCAAGAGGCATGTCATGTCAATTGTGCTTTCTCTTTCACAATATCTATTAAAGAAAGGAATCACATGCTGTAATTGTAGCAGATTGATGAGTTTTGTTTAGGGCTATATGCATTTGGCATGATAAATAATTTAGGTGGATTGTTGAAATTTGTAGTGAAAGGCCCTAAGGGCAATATAGACTATTGTCAAATTTTATGAATGTACCCATTATCAAAAGTTTAGCCACAATCAATGTATCTATTTAATTTATCTTTCTAAGTTTATAATTGCGATTGTTCATTGATACTGAAATCCCTGTTAATTTAAGGTTTTTGCTAACAAGTATTATTAGGAAATCGGTTAAGATTACCACTAATAGAAATTTTAAAATTTTTTCTCCTAAGAAATGCATTGCATTGAAAAGCTCAACTACACTAGAATCAATTAATTAATTCTTTAACTCACATGCACTCACTACACTAAAATTAGGAAATATATAGAGATACAAACATGCATCGCTAACAAAGTTTCTTTAGATACCAAGGCGATACGATAGTTTCCTGGTAAATTATACACCATAATGGTTGTAGGAATAATGAAAGAGGCATTATTTCATATATCAATAAGAAATTGATTCATACCACACAGGAAATAAGAATTTTTCTTCATGTAAGACACAATACAACATTTTTCCGAGTAGAAATGGCAACCAAAGCTACCACCAAAATGAGTCACCAACTCTACGTTCTTAAAAATTGTATGTTTCTGAAGCCAAACAAAGGGAGATGCAATTCCGCTATACTACTCTATTCAGTCTATTGCACAATACATTAAACTTTATTTGAGAAATATAACTTCCAACACATTAGAAGCACAGCAGTAGATTCGAAACTTCGCAGTAGGCCTGCTCATCCTTTATCGCAAGTAGCATTGTCATTGTCTGGTGTTTCTTAACGAATCTTCAAGCTGAGCATTTCGTCTCGCACATTCCAAGATAGTTTTGTCAGCGGTGATGAAGTATGCCGCAATGGAGGCTGTTCGCCAACCACACCAGAGACAAATGTCAAACTTCAAATTTATTCAATCACAGAATCAAACTAAATAAAAAAAAGTGACTAAACCATCAAAAGTACGCATGAAAGATTGATTCGCTGACAAGGATAACCATAGAAGATCATAACCCATGACATACCCACATAAGTTTAATCCCGTTACAAAACTAACCAAAGTACTTTACGTGGGCAGTTTTCTTTCACATTGGCATGTATTGCTAGCTGACGTGTATTTAGTACTAATTGGGAACAATATGAACCCTAATTCTTCGCTCTTTGTTGGAGCCCAATGTTCACAAAGTGAAACCGTTCCCGACACAGCCATCCATCATTCCCAGCTACTCACGCTAATATAGTTGGAAGAATTTTAGCAATGTCAAGGAGAAAAATAACCACAAGCAAAAGTTGCAGCTTTTCAGGAGCTTCAACTTCAAAGATGAACAAGGAGAAAATTCTGGATGGAAGATGTCACTGTGGTGAGTATGCTGTGTTGTTGGAATCTTCGACAGTTGCCAACCCTAAAAGATGGTTCATCTGCTTCCCCTTTTGAAAGGTATGGAACGTTAGTTATGAGTTTGACAGTTAGACAAGCGTAAGGTTAAGCTAAAGAAGAAGAACAAAAGCTCCTCTATTAGTGCATGGTTGAGATTCGTGCTCAATAGGGGAGGTGACACTTCCTATTCTTTGTTTAATTGAAATTTGAAGGAGTAAGGAATTTCCTTTTAATTAAGTAAATAAATACAATTTCCATGAAAAAAATAAAATATTCCACCTAAGAAAATCCTCTTGCCACATTGGAATGGGCGTGGATATGTTTTAACATGTTAACAAACTCTTCTAACGCTTGGTCACATTTGACAAACGGAACTCAACAATTGTGGACATCTGGGTTGTTATGATCTTCTATGGTTACTCTTGTCAGCGAATTGATCTTTCATGGGTATTTTTGGTGGGTTAGTCAAATATGTAGAAGATCTGCTCTCTACCTTCTACTTTTAATTTTGAAAAGAGCAGTGTTATCTGAATTTTAAAAGTGAGTATGGTTCACGGAATGTTTTTATGTTATAGATAACACATTGACTGGCTAAAGTTTCTTTCTAAACAATGAGCATTGTATAATAACCCTGGCCATGGAGTAGTAAAAGAGAATAACAATGTCGTGTATTGATGAAAAACAGAACCAAGGCAAAGAGAATCAGCCTGTGAAGTTAACCCCTCTAAAACTCTCCATTTTTTAAAATTCCTCTTTCTCTCTCTCTCTCTCACACACACATGGAGTTAACATTATTAGGGGATTGGCAAAAAATGAGATATGACATTCTTAGCATCAATATCAATATCTAGGATCCTAACGCATTGATACAGAACCTTGTCATGTTTACAAAAGCAAAAACGTCTGGAGTTAACAAGAACTATGGAGAAACTAATGGAAGACCTTAGGACAATATAATCCAGAAATATAGAAATAGATGAATCACAAATCCAAACAAAACAAAACAGATCAGCGGAGGAAGCAATTACAAATCTGCAGTTTTGAGCATGTCATGTTACTTATAAGGATAGTCAGTACTCAGTAGTCCAACGTTCTGCATATTTCTTTCAATATCTTGGGCAACAACGACCGAAATACAAAAAAAGAGGTAGAACAGATAAGGAATGCTAGAAAGCCAAGACAAAAGAAAAGTCCAACCTCCCAATTGAAAATAGAGGATCCTTCCAACTACAATGCTAAGAATTTAGCAGACCATTGAATTCCGAAAGGGAAAAGCTAACAATCATCTTCGAAAGGAACATCCAAATCAATTGGATTTGGAGACTATTGAAGAAATTAACAAGACAACATAGCATAGGCACCTAGGTGACCAAAATTTGACCATCAACATTCAACCCCTTGACAGACTACTTTCAGCCAATTAATTTTAAGGTTAAATTTCGACAAAAGAATATCAAAATATATAAGTTAACGATAAAATAATCAGTTACACATAACCATGCAGGAAGAATGAAAAGCTTTTCCGTTAGTACAAAACATAATAAAATGTCTCCCTTAATATTCCACGACAGAAGTTCCTACATAAGCTTTAACTTTAAATGTAACTTGAGAGTTGAGAACCTACCAGCAGATATGATAAGTGCCTGCGCAACATAATTGAGGTTTGCCTTTGCCCATGGAACCATGCGAACTGCAGCCAGCTGCAATTTGAAAAATGCAACATTAAATCAAAAGAAACTTTAGTAGGCTAACCTATCATTCGTAAATTAGTGGAATAAACCCCTATCATTGAGTGGCTGATACCACAATTCATGCCGAGGCCAATGCACTCAGTAAGGGTAGGAAAACCAATAAAGACCTTTAAGTCATGGTGTCATGGAACACATTAACAAATGCCAACTAGTGGGGTATTAAATGGTGGAGAGAGCACTATATAGACATTAGAACATGTTTCTTTTCCACAAATTCATGAAAGCAATCAAACATAAATGCCTACAAACTAGAGAAATACAAGGCTTTTATCAAAAGAAAAAGTATTGTTTTAACTGAAAAGTTTTCTTTATTATTAAAAAGAAAGATGTAGGATAGTAACTTTATCAGCAAGTCCTGAACAAAATGAAATTACATACTGTAGGCACGGCACTGGCAACACATGCAACGGAAGCTGCTTTGAATCCAGCAATTACACCCTCTGCATATCAGAAAATTGTTATCAAATTCCGATTGCCCCTACCAACATTTAGAAAGATATCATAAAAATGTTACTATGTTGATAAAAGCCCCAAAGACAACGGATGCTGCGTAGATTTCTTTTGTTGTATGGCAAAGCAAACATCAATTACCTGAAGTACCTCCGATCAAGTTTAACAGTTATTTTACTAATTTTTTTTCAATCAAAAGAAAGTTTGCAACTAGTGCATAACAATTTCACCAAGCAAAACCCAGCCTGCATTTTAACTATTAATGCATTGTGCATCAAAGATAGCCATCCCCTACTCTGCTATGTTTGGAAATTTTTTAACAAAGAACTAAGTAGACTATACAATAACCAGAAAGCATTTTTTCCAGAGAAGAAATGAAGGGACAAAAGTTCTTACCCCATAATAAAATAAAATAATTAAATTAACAAATTTCAAAATCACCAGTGACAACCAACAAGGGTGTTGGCATAGTGGTAGAGACACATCTGGATTCAACACAAATACAATTTATCACATAATCAACAAAGATGCCATAAATTTGATCTGAGTACGCAATAGCAATTTTTTGCCCCCCTCAAGATCTTCAAAAACTAAAGTAACTACTTTACATGATTTTCAAGCATCCAGTTTACTAACAACATAATAAAGAAAAGAAAAGAGAAATCATACCATGGGTGCATTTCTTAGTCCTAACAATCTTCCTTTCTTCGGCGGGAGAAGCAATAAGGAAGGATTCTCTGCGGGACACCCACATGTCTCGCAGTTCAGACGGAATTCCCATTGTTATTATTTGAATTTTGAAGCAATAAGGAAGGATTCCTTCGATTCTTTGAATGTAAGAAGCCTTATTATTTTATAGGTGGTGGCTCGCCACTCGCCGCCAACGGTCGACAAAGCAAAATTGAATTACAGCTTTACAACTTAGGCTGGCAAAGCGTTATTATTTTGAAGTATCTCATTATTATTTTCTTGAATGGAATCTAATCATTCTTAAATTTTAATTTTAATTCAGGTGAAGGCTCATGTTCATTGAGGGTTGAAAATTATTAGATTATTATTTAGTTAGATTTATTAAATTATTTAATCGTTTTTAAATATTAATTTTATGTAAAGACATATTGCATGTAAATTTCTTCCTTTATCTTGTAACATAAATAAATATTTATGATCAATTTTGTTAAATGGACACTTACTTCTCAAAAAAAGAATGAAAAAAAAGGCACATGCTAAAGATAAAAAATCAACGAGTATTAAAATTGTTTATTGTCAAAAGAAAACACGCTTAATATAATTTGGCTTCGTTTACAATAAAATCAACTATAATCGTTTCAAAGTTCATATGCTCGAATGGGCAACCTTGGAGTCCTAAAAATTAAATTTATTGTCCTTAGAAAGATGTACAAATTGTATAAATGTACAAATGAAGCTTGAAATAATAATGGTATCTATTCCATTTTAGGGTTGCCATTTATAAATTAGCAGCATCCTAATTTGATCATGATTTTAGCTACCAACCATGATAATTGATATCCTTGTCATATTTGATTCGGTTAAAGTAAACAGAGGTTTATATGCACATTCATACATGATGATGCACCAGAGGATGAGTTAAAAGCAAGTTCAATTAGAGCCAAACTCTTCATTCCAGCACTCCAGCTCTTTCCACTTGCTTTTCTTTAAGCTTGGTCTGATGACCGTCATTGCCTTCTTGAAATCATTGTAAGTTAATCCTCTTACCTCGTAAAGCTAAAAAACATCATTACACAACTTATTGTTCAATTTTTTTTATGAAAAAAGTAAATACTTTAACAAAGATTTTATAGTCATCTTGGTATGAATTTTTTTTATTATTAGACAATAAATTATAAAATTTAATTTTAGTATATTATAAAAATATTATTTCTATTTAAAGTGTAAATAAGAAAAACAAATTATACTTTTAAGTGAGTATATATATTTTTTAAATTAAATTTATATAATAAAAAAATCTTTTATCATTGTTTTCATATTTAATGTTATAATTTTTTTTTGCACAAAATAAAATTATTATATATTTGTTTGCTTTTTACGATATATATATATATATATATATATATATATATATATATATATATATATATATTAAATTTATATAATACAAAATATTTTATCATTGTATTTATATTTAAAATTATAATTTTTTACATAAAATAAAATTTATTTAAATTTTAATATTATATACGTATTATACATTTAATATTAATTTTTTTAAGATTCTAATATATCTTTTTTTTTTGAATTTGGTGTATGAATTCTTAACTTATTTCTTATGTATTATTTATTTTAATTCTAAAGCCCAAAAATTTATTTTTTGTACAGACATGTTATAATTAATATTCATATGCTTTTTTTTTGGACTTCAGCCCAATATGTAAAACTTACAAAAAAAATTCAAATTAAAAAAAAAGGTGGTTAATCTGATTAACAGGTTGCCCTTTTAAATTCAGACTATTCAAATAAAATATAATAAATGAAGAGTTCAGATTTAACCAACTAACAAGGTGTGCAGCACTCCCTACTTAGCAAGGAGCGTTTAAGGATGAGCCCTACTTGCTACGTAAAGAAAAAGGAATTTTTCATAAATAAATTTAAAAAAGTATTATTTTTGACAATAAATTAAAATAATGTTAAATGCTAAAATAAAATAAATGGACAATTTTAAATAATGAATTTTTTTATCTTAATTTATATTTTGATCTCATTTTTAGTTTTATAATTCCGTTGTACATACAAGTTTTTTTGTCAATTAAGTCTAACTAAATTGATCCAAATCCAACAAAAATCAACTTTAGATTAGAGTGTGTGGAAATACGCACTCCTGTTCATCAATATATAGCACGAACTTAAAATGAAAAATGTTTCTTCTCCCTCGATCAAAATTTAAACGATACTCAAAATCTCTCAAATTCGTCATAAAAACTCAAAAAAATCTCAAAGTTACGTTCGAATTTTCACCAGGAAACACAGAAACAGAAAGCGAAAGATTATTCAAGGTACTGCTCACTCACTGAAACCATTTTTTTCACTTTTGTCTTTCTCATTTTGATCGCGAAACACTAAATAGTTATATTTCTGTTTAATTCGTAGATTCATTTTGTGTTCTTACATTAAAGTACATATTATTCTTCTCATTATACTGTTCATTTGGTGATAACTGTGTTAGGTCGGTGTAAAAATCTTACAGTGTTTCTCGTATAGTTTAACTTATATTTACATTTGTTTGAGAGATTTGAATATATATTTGTACATGTTTGAGCGTTTACATATTTTGAATTGAATTCGTATTTAGCAACTAGTAATAACTTTTGGTGTATTTTGTCTGAATTTAGGTACCTTTGGTCTTGTTGTCTTCTTTTTGCTATAACTAGACAACAGAATATTGTTCTTATACTTTTAGTATTATTTTGTACATATTTGAGTGATTTACATGTGTTTTTGTCCATTTTTCAAGAATTTTGTTCATGGATTTATTGTAACTAGCCATAAAATTTTGTTGTAGTGCTTCTAGTGTCATTTTATGCATGTTGATTGAGTTACATATCTTTTTGAACTCACATTGTGTGATATAATCAAGAAATAGAGGTGTATTTAGTTTGTCTTTTGGTGTATTTTGTCTAAATTGAGGTGTATTTAGTGCTGTTGTTGCCTATTAACCTTATTTTTTATGGGTTATGTTAGGTAACCAATGACTTTCTTGAACAATAGGAATAACGGGTTCTAAAATTGACCCAATTCAAGTAAAACATACTACACTCCAAATTACTCACCTAAATCTTAATATTAGAATAACGATCCACACACATAGTGAATTGAACATCCAATATATCCATTGTTCACATTGTTTAATATTTTCAGTGTCTACCTATACTTTTCTATTTTTTATTCCTTACAAAAAAAAAAAAAAGACAATTAAAAAAATTACTGGGGGAGCACCGCAAAAAGGAAGCACCAAAATATAATGTAAGCTTCACATTTATTTATATGATTCTCATTGTTCACATTTTTTGTATAAATATAGTTTATTTATATGATTCTCATTTATTTACAGAAAATTCATTATTTGAGATGCTCCACAAGATCCATTCATGATATATTCCACAACATGAGCAATGAGAAGAAAGCAATTGTTGAAGAATTAGAATTTGGTGCTATGACGCATGTCCCTGCCATGAATGTGTCGTATAAGTTCTTGAAAGAATTAGCATATTCATTTGATTAGTACAATAGCAGACTGCACACACGGTACGGTATAATCGACATCACCCAAGAAAATATATGAGATGTACTTAACTTGAATGCATCTTATAAAAATTCATTTTGTAATCTATTCTGTAAATCAAATTTTGATATTTTTTCAAATTATTTCTGTATCATTGAAATATTTTTACTGCTTTTGTAGGGGCACGCTATCCAAGAAAAATTAAATATAAAAATATTAGTGAGGAGTAGAAGGAAGTTATTAGAAACTTCCAAGATTTGACTTTGTCGCAATTGACAAACTTTATGATAGAGATGAGTGTTGATAGGGAGGAAAATCAGTTGAAATTCAAGAGGACATTCATCTTCTACATTCAGAAGTGCTTCTTGTTGCCGTCAACGATAAACAAAATTTTTCCAATTCACATGTCGCCTATTCTTCATGTGGACACAATACGAGAATGGAATTGGGGTGGTTCATGTGCTCAACTTCCTCATCAAGGGTATCAGATAGCACACATTGAAAAGGAAATATGCAGTTGATAGCTGCATCTTTGCTCTGATGATTATATATCATGAATCCACACACAAGAATAAGCCCGTGGATACAATTTTTGGACCACCATAGGTGCAACACTGGATTAGGGAGATGTTGATTGAAAGAGTAGAAGCTAAGATAAAGGATGAAATGATAACTCAACAGAAGTTTTTCTTTAATTTTAGTGTATTTCTTTTCAATATATTATGCAAACTGTTAGAGAATCATTAGCATCAATTTAGACCAATTAGTATCGTCTATATTTATATAGTATATCTATATATTAATTGTAGGATTCTATACCTTTATTACTCTGATTCATTTAGCACCTATAAATACCCCTTGTATATTGTACCTTTCAACACACTGAATAATACACTCTTCAGATTACTCTCTCAGTCTCTTGTTTCTAACATGGTATCAAGAGCTTAAAAGTTTTTTTTTCAATGAACATTTGTTCATAGCCTCCTTATCTTTCTCTTCCGACAGTGCTTCTTTGCTCTGGTTTTTTGTTCTATTTCCGACGTTTGGGTTCGTCACATCTGCCATCATTGTGTTCGTCTCTCTGTCAGGATTCCAACGCCGCCGGAATCGTCGCCTGAGGCCACCGGTCGTGCCGTCGGAACCTCCCTACCCACCTTCAATCTTCCTCAACCCAGATGCTTTAGTAGCCGTTGGATCTTGCTGCTGATCAGACGATCCTGGAGCGCCCACGTGTCACGCCGCTAGCTTTTCCTGCGACCTGCGCACCCGCGATTGACCCGACCCGGCCAGCTGGTTGACCCGCTCGCCACCTCACCGCCAGCCTGTCCTCTCCGTCCTCTCACGGGCTGCCATGTGTCACCGTTCCGCTGACATGGCACTGACGTGGCAGACAAGCGGGACCCTTCCTAAGGTTTTTTGGTGAGATCTTTCCGATTTTGCACTCCGATTTCTCATTTTCTGCTCCGAAATTGCCGTTTTCTCTCCTCTCTTTGATCTTTGTGACCACTATCATGGCAAAGCCAGATGTTTTTGCTGCCACTGACAGAAAGGGTAAATTCTGTCAAAACTGTAACCATTCTGGGCACCTCTTCCCCGACTGTCCTTCTGTTGAATGTTGCACATGCCACCAGACAGGTCATATTAGCTACCATTGTTCACAGCTGTTCTGCCATTACTGCAAGATCTCAGGACATTTAATTACTGCCTGTCCTACTCGCCCACCACGTCCTGATCCACTCAACTCGTCTCCTGTCTCTCTATCTGATATTGCATCTCTTCTTCAGCGTCTTCTCTCTGTTTCTGGTAATACCCCTGTTGCTTTATCGACCCCTCCAGGTAATTCTAAATGGTACTTTGACTCGGGTTGCTTTAATCACATGTCTCCGCTGCGTAATATTTTCTCGTCCATGTCTACCACTACAAATGGACCTTTTGTTAATACTGCAAATGGCTCCCTCTTGCACGCAACACACAAGGGTTCTATATCACAGTCAACTCTTAATCTTCCTGATACTTTATATATTCCCAAATTAAATTTCAATCTTATTTCTGTTGGTCAACTTGTTGATCTGGGTTTTGAAGTCACTTTTTCCATTTCTGGTTGTCGTGTACAGGATCCTCGGACGGGATAAATCATCGGGACTGGACGTAAGGTCGGAAGGTTGTTTGAACTCGAGAATCTTCATATTCCTCATGTACCAAATCTATGTGCTGCTTCTTCTCCCTCTACCCTTCACTTCTGGCATCAACGTCTTGCCCACACCTCCTTAGGAAAACTGCGTCCTCTTGTGTCTCAAGGTGTTTTAGGTCAGGTTCCAAATAAATCTTTTGATTACATTTCTTGCCAAACTGCCAAACAACCTGCTTTATCTTTTCACAATAATTCATCTCTTGCTTGCTCTCCTTTTGATCTCATTTACTCTGATGTTTGGGGCCCCGCTCCCACTGCCTCTATGGGCGGAGCTCGATACTTTGTCGTTTTCATTGATGATTATTCCCATTTTACTTGGGTTTATTTGATGACTAATCGCCATGAGTTACCTCAGATCTATATCAACTTTGCTACTATGATTAAAACTCAGTTTTTTAAGGTCATTAAGGTTTTTCGACGTGATAATGCTATGAAATACTGTGATTCCAAACTCTTAGCCTTTCTTGCAGAACAGGGTACTTTGCCTGAGTTTTCTTGTCCTGGTACATCTCAACAAAATGGTAGAGCTAAACGCAAACACCGTCACATTCTTGACTCCGTCCGTGCAATGCTCCTTTCTTTTTCGTGTCCTGAGCGTGCTTGGGGTGAAGCTGTTCTTACTGCTGTTCATGTTATCAATAGACTCCCTTCTTCTATTCTTGGTAATGTTACTCCCTTTGAGCGTCTTTATCATACCCCCCAGATTATAGTTCTCTTCAAGTTTTCGGTTGTGTATGTTTTGTTCTTCTTCAGCCTCATGAACATAGTAAACTTGAACCTCGGGCTCGTATGTATTATTTCTTTGGTTATGGCACTAAACACAAAGGGTTATCGTTGTTGGAATCCTCTCTCTAAACGTATTCGTATATCTTGTCATGTTGTCTTCTGGGAGCACCACATGTTTTCTCAGTTCTCATCCTTTGAGTTCATTCCTACTACTCAGTCACCTTTGTTTACTAACCCCAATGTTGATCTTTTTCCTAGTGATGATTCTCCAGATTCTATCTCGAGTGACCCTCCACAGCCTCCTGTTCTTCTGCCTTCTCCATCTCTCGATGATTCCAGACCGTACGATGATCCTGCTCCTACCGTCATGCCTCCTCCTCCCGCTCGTTCTTCTAGGGTAATAAATCCACCTCCTCATCTTCTTGATTATCATTGCTTTTCTACTATCCTTCATCAACATGAACCTAAGTCATTCAGAGAAGCCTCTTCAAACCCAAATTGGCAACAAGCAATACAGGAAGAAATACAGGCACTTGAAAAAGCACACACTTGGGATTTGGTTGATCCTCCTTCTGATCAGGAAGTTGTGGGCAGTAGATGGGTATACAAGATCAAGACTCGCTCTGATGGCTCTATTGACCGTTTTAAGGCCCGCTTGGTTGCTCAAGATTGTACGCAAGAGTATGGTATTGATTATGAAGAGACTTTTGCTCCTGTCGCTCGTCTTACGTCTGTTAGAGCTCTTCTTGCCATTACTGCGGTTAAAAAATGGTCTCTCAGTCAGATGGATATGAAGAATGCATTTCTTAATGGGGATTTGAAAAATAAAGTCTATATGAAACCACCTCCGGGATATCCTTGTCCTTCTAATAAGGTTTGTCTCCTTCGCAAGGCACTTTATGGACTTAAGCAAGCTCCTCGTGAATGGTTTGACAGGTTTAGTACTACCATATGCAGTCTTGGTTTTACTTCTAGCCCTCATGAGAATGCCCTCTTCATTCGTAAAAGCGAACGTGGAGTTGTTCTTCTACTTTTGTATGTTGATGACATGATCATTACTGGGGATGATGTTGATGGTATCTATGATCTCAAGGCCTCACTTCACCGTACCTTTGAGATGAAAGATCTTGGTTCTCTCAGCTATTTTCTTGGTCTCGAGGTCATCTCCACCGATAATGGCATCTATCTCTCTCAGGCTAAGTATGCTTCAGATCTTCTTGCTTGCGCTGGGATTATAGATAGTCGTACTGAGTCTACTCCTCTTGAGCCTAATGTTCGATTTACCCCTATGGATGGCATTGTTTTGGATAATCCGACTCTCTATCGACAGTTAGTTGGCGGTCTCATCTACTTGATTATCACCCGACCAGACATCGCCTATCCGGTTCATGTACTTAGCCAGTTCTTGTCAGCTCCTCGTACTACTCACTATGCGGCGGTTCTTCGCATTCTTCGCTACATCAAAGGCACTCTATTTCATGACCTTTATTTTTCTGTCCATTCTTCTTTGTCTCTTCAGGCTTACTCCGATGCTGATTGGGCTGGTGATCCCACTGATCGTCGTTCTACTACTGGTTACTGTTTGTTTCTTGGCGACGCTCTCATTTCTTGACGTGCTAAGAAGCAAACATTTACTGCTCGCTCAAGCACAGAAGCTGAGTACCGTGCCCTCGCTGACACCACTGCTGAAGTTATCTCGGTTCATTGGCTTCTCGAAGATCTGGGTGCTCCTCTGTCGTCCCCTACTGATGTTTTTTGTGATAACCGCAGTGCTATTCAGATCGCCCATAATGATGTGTTCCATGAACGCACCAAATACATTGAGATTGATTGTCACTTTGTTCGGTAATGTATCCTTATTGATGCTGTTCGTCTCATTGCTGTTAGAACCCTAGATCAGACTGCTGATATCTTCACGAAAGCTCATCACCCGACTCGTTTCCGGACTTTGTTATCCAAACTCAAGTTGGTATCCTTAGCTCCCACTTGAGTTTGAGGGCGATGTTAGAGAATCATTAGCATCAATTTAGACCAATTAGTATCGTCTATATTTATATAGTATATCTGTATATTAATTATAGGATTCTATACCTTTATTACTCTGATTCATTTAGCACCTATAAATACCCCTTGTATATTGTACCTTTCAACACACTGAATAATACACTCTTTAGATTACTCTCTCAGTCTCTTGTTTCTAACATGGTATCAAGAGCTTAAAAGTTTTTTTTTTCAATGAACATTTGTTCATAGCCTCCTTATCTTTCTCTTCCGACAGTGCTTCTTTGCTCTGGTTTTTTGTTCTATTTCCGACGCTTGGGTTCGTCACCTCTACCATCATTGTGTTCGTCTCTCTGTCAGGATTCCAACGCCGCCGGAATCGTCGCCTGAGGCCACCGGACGTGCCGTCGGAACCTCCCTACCCACCTTCAATCTTCCTCAACCCAGATGCTTTAGTAGCCGTTGGATCTTGCTGCTGATCAGACGATCCTGGAGCGCCCACGTGTCACGCCGCTAGCTTTTCCTGCGACCCGCGCACCCGCGATTGACCCGACCCGGCCAGCTGGTTGACCCGCTCGCCACCTCACCGCCAGCCTGTCCTCTCCGTCCTCTCACGGGCTGCCATGTATCACCGTTCCGCTGACATGGCACTGACGTGGCAGACAAGCGGGACCCTTCCTAAGGTTTTTTGGTGAGATCTTTCCGATTTTGCACTCCGATTTCTCATTTTCTGCTCCGAAATTGCCGTTTTCTCTCCTCTCTTTGATCTTTGTGACCACTATCATGGCAAAGCCAGATGTTTTTGCTGCCACTGACAGAAAGGGTAAATTCTGTCAAAACTGTAACCATTCTGGGCACCTCTTCCCCGACTGTCCTTCTGTTGAATGTTGCACATGCCACCAGACAGGTCATATTAGCTACCATTGTTCACAGCTGTTCTGCCATTACTGCAAGATCTCGGGACATTTAATTACTGCCTGTCCTACTCGCCCACCACGTCCTGATCCACTCAACTCGTCTCCTGTCTCTCTATCTGATATTGCATCTCTTCTTCAGCGTCTTCTCTCTGTTTCTGGTAATACCCCTGTTGCTTTATCGACCCCTCCAGGTAATTCTAAATGGTACTTTGACTCGGGTTGCTTTAATCACATGTCTCCGCTGCGTAATATTTTCTCGTCCATGTCTACCACTACAAATGGACCTTTTGTTAATACTGCAAATGGCTCCCTCTTGCACGCAACACACAAGGGTTCTATATCACAGTCAACTCTTAATCTTCCTGATACTTTATATATTCCCAAATTAAATTTCAATCTTATTTCTGTTGGTCAACTTGTTGATCTGGGTTTTGAAGTCACTTTTTCCATTTCTGGTTGTCGTGTACAGGATCCTCGGACGGGATAAATCATCGGGACTGGACGTAAGGTCGGAAGGTTGTTTGAACTCGAGAATCTTCATATTTCTCATGTACCAAATCTATGTGCTGCTTCTTCTCCCTCTACCCTTCACTTATGGCATCAACGTCTTGCCCACACCTCCTTAGGAAAACTGCGTCCTCTTGTGTCTCAAGGTGTTTTAGGTCAGGTTCCAAATAAATTTTTTGATTACATTTCTTGCCAAACTGCCAAACAACCTGCTTTATCTTTTCACAATAATTCATCTCTTGCTTGCTCTCCTTTTGATCTCATTTACTCTGATGTTTGGGGCCCCGCTCCCACTGCCTCTATGGGCGGAGCTCGATACTTTGTCGTTTTCATTGATGATTATTCCCATTTTACTTGGGTTTATTTGATGACTAATCGCCATGAGTTACCTCAGATCTATATCAACTTTGCTACTATGATTAAAACTCAGTTTTTTAAGGTCATTAAGGTTTTTCGACGTGATAATGCTATGAAATACTGTGATTCCAAACTCTTAGCCTTTCTTGCAGAACAGGGTACTTTGCCTGAGTTTTCTTGTCCTGGTACATCTCAACAAAATGGTAGAGCTAAACGCAAACACCGTCACATTCTTGACTCCGTCCGTGCAATGCTCCTTTCTTTTTCGTGTCCTGAGCGTGCTTGGGGTGAAGCTGTTCTTACTGCTGTTCATGTTATCAATAGACTCCCTTCTTCTATTCTTCGTAATGTTACTCCCTTTGAGCGTCTTTATCATACCCCCCAGATTATAGTTCTCTTCAAGTTTTCGGTTGTGTATGTTTTGTTCTTCTTCAGCCTCATGAACATAGTAAACTTGAACCTCGGGCTCGTATGTATTATTTCTTTGGTTATGGCACTAAACACAAGGGTTATCATTGTTGGAATCCTCTCTCTAAACGTATTCGTATATCTTGTCATGTTGTCTTCTGGGAGCACCACATGTTTTCTCAGTTCTCATCCTTTGAGTCCATTCCTACTACTCAGTCACCTTTGTTTACTAACCCCAATGTTGATCTTTTTCCTAGTGATGATTCTCCAGATTCTATCTCGAGTGACCCTCCACAGCCTCCTGTTCTTCTGCCTTCTCCATCTCTCGATGATTCCAGACCGTATGATGATCCTGCTCCTACCGTCATGCCTCCTCCTCCCGCTCGTTCTTCTAGGGTAAGGAATCCACCTCCTCATCTTCTTGATTATCATTGCTTTTCTACTATCCTTCATCAACATGAACCTAAGTCATTCAGAGAAGCCTCTTCAAACCCAAATTGGCAACAAGCAATACAGGAAGAAATACATGCACTTGAAAAAGCACACACTTGGGATTTGGTTGATCCTCCTTCTGATCAGGAAGTTGTGGGCAGTAGATGGGTATACAAGATCAAGACTCGCTCTGATGGCTCTATTGACCGTTTTAAGGCCCGCTTGGTTGCTCAAGGTTGTACGCAAGAGTATGGTATTGATTATGAAGAGACTTTTGCTCCTGTCGCTCGTCTTACGTTTGTTAGAGCTCTTCTTGCCATTACTGCGGTTAAAAAATGGTCTCTCAGTCAGATGGATATGAAGAATGCATTTCTTAATGGGATTTGAAAAATAAAGTCTATATGAAACCACCTCCGGGATATCCTTGTCCTTCTAATAAGGTTTGTCTCCTTCGCAAGGCACTTTATGGACTTAAGCAAGCTCCTCGTGAATGGTTTGACAGGTTTAGTACTACCATATGCAGTCTTGGTTTTACTTCTAGCCCTCATGAGAATGCCCTCTTCATTCGTAAAAGCGAACGTGGAGTTGTTCTTCTACTTTTGTATGTTGATGACATGATCATTACTGGGGATGATGTTGATGGTATCTATGATCTCAAGGCCTCACTTCACCGTACCTTTGAGATGAAAGATCTTGGTTCTCTCAGCTATTTTCTTGGTCTCGAGGTCATCTCCACCGATAATGGCATCTATCTCTCTCAGGCTAAGTATGCTTCAGATCTTCTTGCTTGCGCTGGGATTATAGATAGTCGCACTGAGTCTACTCCTCTTGAGCCTAATGTTCGATTTACCCCTATGGATGGCATTGTTTTGGATAATCCGACTCTCTATCGACAGTTAGTTGGCGGTCTCATCTACTTGACTATCACCCGACCAGACATCGCCTATCCGGTTCATGTACTTAGCCAGTTCTTGTTAGCTCCTCGTACTACTCACTATGCGGCGGTTCTTCGCATTCTTCGCTACATCAAAGGCACTCTATTTCATGACCTTTATTTTTTTGCCCATTCTTCTTTGTCTCTTCAGGCTTACTCCGATGCTGATTGGGCTGGTGATCCCACTGATCGTCGTTCTACTACTGGTTACTGTTTGTTTCTTGGCGACGCTCTCATTTCTTGACGTGCTAAGAAGCAAACATTCACTGCTCGCTCAAGCACAGAAGCTGAGTACCGTGCCCTCGCTGACACCACTGCTGAAGTTATCTCGGTTCGTTGGCTTCTCGAAGATTTGGGTGCTCCTCTGTCGTCCCCTACTGACGTTTTTTGTGATAACCGCAGTGCTATTCAGATCGCCCATAATGATGTGTTCCATGAACGCACCAAACACATTGAGATTGATTGTCACTTTGTTCGGTAACGTATCCTTATTGATGTTGTTCGTCTCATTGCTGTTAGAACCCTAGATCAGACTGCTGATATCTTCACGAAAGCTCATCACCCGACTCGTTTCCGGACTTTGTTATCCAAACTCAAGTTGGTATCCTTAGCTCCCACTCGAGTTTGAGGGGGATGTTAGAGAATCATTAGCATCAATTTAGACCAATTAGTATCGTCTATATTTATATAGTATATCTGTATATTAATTGTAGGATTCTATACCTTTATTACTCTGATTCATTTAGCACCTATAAATACCCCTTGTATATTGTACCTTTCAACACACTGAATAATACACTCTTCAGATTACTTTCTCAGTCTCTTGTTTCTAACACAAACTAATGTTTTTCTATTTTAGGGCATTATGAGAAGAGCACAGCTGAGAGATCAATCAAAAGACAAAAATAAGGGAAAAAGAAACGAAGAAAAGAAAGAACAAAAGAATCCACAAAAAAGAAGACTGTTATATCTTACTCAACTTTGAAAAGTGAAAGCAAGTATTTTTTAGTCTGAGTCTGATTCTAAACATGACTCGGAGGAGACATTGAAGAGAAGAAAACAATCTCAGAGAATGGAAAAGAAGTATTATTTTTTGGTGTATTTTGTTAATTATATTGTGTTTATTTGCCTGATGATTGTTTGCTTTTATAGAATGCAATCCAAAAAAAAGGAAGCACATTATTGAGGATTCATCTTCCAAAAAAAATAACTGAATCTGATGACAAGTAAGATTCAGAAACTATCAGTGTAATGCTATGTTTTATTTTTCATCAAAATTTTACTTATTAATAGAATTTTTTGCATGTATTATCAGAAGTGAAGAAATGGAGGAAATAACAAAAAGAAGATTGAAGAAAAAATTCACAAGCCTGCAAAAAAGTAAGTATTACTTTTCGGTGTATTTTATCAATCTTATTGTGTTTATTTATTTGATGATTATTTGCTTTTCTAGGATGGAATCTAAAAAAAGAAAGCATGTTATCGAGAATTCATCTTCGCAAAAAGAAACTGAATCTAATAATGAGTAAGATTCAGAAACTATCATTGTAATGTTATGTTTTTTTTCATCATAATTTTATTTATTAATAGAATTTTTTTTGCATGCATTGTCAAAAGTGAAAAAATGCAAAAAATAAAAAACAAGATTGAAGAAAATAAATAATATGCCTGCACAAAAGCATGTGTTAATTTTCAGTGTATTTTGCTAATTTTATTGTGTTTTTTGTCTGATGATTGTTTGCTTTTAGAGGATGCAGGAAAAAATCATAGATATTTCAGAAAGTGGGCTCCACTCCACAGAAGCTCACTATGATTCTTCGCAAACGTAAGATTCAATATCTGAAATTCTTTCTTTGCTAAAATTTTCTAAAACCTAATATAATTACTCTAGTTTTATTGAATAATGTTTATTTTGTCTTTAGAATGTTACATGTAAATTTGGCGAGTGAAAATGATCATGCGTTTCAAACACAGACAAACTATCAGAACTCTGTAAAATAACCAAGTGATAACATGTAATTTCTATTTCTCTTACCATTTTTTTATTTCTTGTGCTACCATAATCTACTTCTGATTTTATATATTGTTTTAGAAGACAAAGCCCTTTAAGATTTTATTCAAGAAAAAAGACAACAAAAAAAGAAAAAACTGCACCTATGTAAGTTTTAATACAAAAGAAGTTGTGTTTTTATTAAATGCTTGAGATGTAATAGTGATGTGATTTCAGTGCATTTCAGATTTAAGGAACCAGAAGAATCATTGAATGAACCAACCCCTGTTCAGAAAGCAATATAGATAATAATCCTAAAGAATAAATAATTGTTCTTTGAAAATAAACTCATTCTCAATCTGAACTACTGGACATATGAGTTTTCCAATTCACTTTCAATGTTATAATCAGCGAGTTAATCATTTACACTTGAATATTTACTCCATATTAACTTTTTTATTTTTGTCTTTATTAGAGTTCCAATTCAAGTATTTGCTCCTCCTTCAGAAACACTTGTCTCAAGCTCTCTGTAAACTCAACAAACTGTTGCAAAGTCTCCCACAGAGGAATATATAGAAGAAGAATCTATTAATGCATAAGCATTAATTAAATTTCTTTTCTAATAGTTTCGGTGTTTGGTTTCGGTGTATTGCATGTAATTTGAGGTGCACTTGATGTTGTTGTCCTCTTTTTGTTGTAACTAGACAAAAAAAAATGTTGTAGTGCTTATGATTTTTTTTTTGCATGTTTGAGTGATTTTGTCCATTTTGAGGGACTTTATTCATACATTTGTTGTACTTAATTCATAGAAATTTGTTGTAGTTCTTCAGATGTTATTTTGTGCATGTTTTATTGAGTTACATATCTTTTTAACTAACATTCCGTGTTGCAATAAAAAAATAAATAATGGTGTACTTGATTTGTATTTCACGTGAATTGGGCTCACTTATTTTGGTTGTATTAATTAAATTCCTTTTCTAATAGTTTCGCTGCTTAATTCTTTTTATGTAATCCTGCAGTCTTCCACAACCTCAACAACCTGCTGCAAAATCTCCCACAGAGGAATATACCGAAGAACAACCTCAATAACCTCAACAAGAACCTCATGAGGAAGTAGTTCCTCCTAATGTGTAAGTTCTACTTAATAAAATTCTTTTTTAATATTTTCTGTGTATTCTTAAACTATTTTATGTGCACCATACAGTCATCCACCTGCTCAAGCCGTGAATGATGGTTGTCAATACTGCATTGAAGAATGACTTTGCTGCACTATCATTTAGCCTTGACTTTACTCAATCAAGTGAGAAAGCTACACTTACTCAAGAGGGTGAACCACCAGCTAACATGGAAAAATCTCAAGAAAGCCTAATATTGGTAGACGAGTTGGTTAAGGTGATGAATACTGGAGTTGTAGCAGCATTAAATTAGGCTAAGGAGCAGCAAAAGCCCCCACCCGAAAAGGATGAAACGGCGATAATATCTCGTGAGGCCTAAAAAGCCACGAAGCTGCTTAACACTACTAAGTTCAGGCCAATCTTGAATTGCTTGCACCTTAGCCGATTCCATGAGAACACCACCACCTGTAATCGTGTGGCCTAAGTAATCCACCTCATTAGTTCCAAAGAGGAACTTAGAAATATTGGCAAAGAGAGTCTCCTGTCTTAGCAGCTTGAATGATTTAGTGCTAGTCAAATTGCAGCCATATCGCCAACATTCGGTGGCATTGTGAAAGCATCAGAACTTGGGTTGCGTTATTTTGGCCCTTTTAGAATTGGAAGAAAATTCAATAAGGTAGCCTATCCGTTGAAATTACCAGCAGAAGCTCGTATCTGTAATGTTTTTCATATATCGGCACTCAAGTAATTTCGTGGTGACCACGAATTTCAATATCTACCACTACCTTTAACTACACCGAAGCTCAGACCAATCTTGGAGCCTTCTCGAATTTTGTCCCAACACTCCATCTTGCGTGGTGACAAGGAATTTTTACAGTGAAAAATTTAGTGGGGCTACGGTGCTATCACAGAAACAAGTTAGAGAGATGTTGATCAATTCCTCAAGCTCTTTCCCGAATTCAACCTTGGGGACAAAGTTGCTCTTGATGGGGAAAGTAAAGGCACTGAATGAAGAAGAGCACATAATTGAAAAACTTGCAACTTCAGAAGGAAATATTGTTACAGCAGGACAGTTGGCACTCAATCAGCATGATATGGACCCAAGAAGGAGCACTAGAGAGAGAATTAATAGCAAGAGGCTGGTTGGTTGAGAGGCAGTGATTGCTGGTACAATTTTTGTTTCCTGTTCTTTTTCTTTTTTTTCTGTTCCATTTCTCATCTATAGTTCTTTTCCAATTCTTCAGGTACTGCATATGCTTGGAGTAATTGAGGAATTACTATACCCTTCTGCATCACTATTTCTTTTATTTCTCATTTCTACTCACAACTCTCGTATATGCTCTTCACTTATCAATTACTTATAAATTTCTTCAATTAAACATAAATACATACCACATTTCTTCCTCTTCTTATTATCTCTGAGTTCCACCCTATCAACCTCTAATATGCTTTTCAAATAGGGTCAGGTAATAGGATAATAGCTTTAGGAGCATACCTGGTTCATGTGGATTGGGCCACTAGGACTATCTGAGTCTAAATTGTCCAAACACCTCTTGGATTTTTATTGAGCCTCTCCATGTCAAAATTCTCTCAAAAGAAGCAATAGGTCCTAGGTTGCATTTGGTTTTAAGAATAAGATAAGACAAAATACTGAAAACAAGACATAAAAGATAGAAATACAAAAATTAGTAGTCTTATATTTTGTTTTGTGATAAAATAAAATAAATTGTGAAAGTTCAATTTATTCTTATTTTTTTAATAAAAGAAAAAATAAAAAATAAATTGTGTCTCTTGTTAGTGTCTTTGTATTTTTCTTGTTAGAATAGACACGTACAAAATATACTAATTCATGTTTCTGAACATATATAATATTTCTATCCATATCTCATCTACTAGACACAAATTTGTACCTATCCTTATCTCAAAATCTCGTACTTATAAAGAAACACAGCCTTTAGTGACGAAAAAAGCCTTGGACTTCCTTGCTAGATCTTGATACGAGCATATACTGTCCACAACAACCACCCTTGCCCCCAACTCGGCCTCTCCTTCACCTCTACCTCCACTTTCTCCTCCTCACCCTCACTCTCAATAACAATCCATCATTCATAACAATTACAAAACCGAAATTACAATCACCACTATCATTTGCATTGCTTCCCTTTGCAATCCTCGAATTTACCAATCTCCACAATAATGTACTCCCTCATATTCATAAAATACACATAAAAATGAAAAAAATAAATCCACCCTTTGTCAAACCCATGACCTCCACTCTTTTGCCACCATAGCTAATAAATCTGATTCGATTACCCAACTTGCAAACTAGAACCACAACCATAGTTAGAGTTACAGCCACATTAGCCATTGCATCACTAACGACAATAGTGACTCAGAATTTCGATTCAATGGGAGATGGCTCCAACGATGACAATGGAAGAGAAGATGAATGACATAGTTTGGAGGGGAATATAAATAAATGGGTAAACCCAAATATTGAAAGGGTGTAGGCCTTGCTTGTTCATGCTCCATTAGTTGAGCAATAATGAGGACAAAGGCGTGCAATTACAAAGACATTAATGGAGGTAAAGGCTAAGGTAGGTTGTGACAACGAGATGGTGGAAGTAGGGTGAATAAGGGTATAGTAAAGTGACGGTGAGGGTAAAGAGTGGAGGCAGAGGTGAGAAAGGTGGTGGTGGCGATGACAGTGGTGATGGTAGAGTAAAGGTGGTGTGAACGTGTAATGATACACATTGAAACGAGAGGAAGATGAAGATTATGTTGATGATGGAGGAATGGGTTTTCATGGATCGAATTAGGTCGGATTTGGGTAAATTCGCAATTTGATCTGCATTTAAATTTATAAATCAGATAACATCGGATATTGAAGTTTTTTTTTATCTTAGGATTCAATACGATCTGACAATTTTCGAATTGGATCGGAAATAAATTAAAAATGATGAAAAATAAATCAATAAAATTGGAAAAAAAATCCCAAAATTAGAACTCTCAAACAAAATTAAAGAGTGAATTACCAACTCGACTCTATTCATTTTTTAGAATGACAACACGATCCTTTAAAATAAAAACATTTCACTTCGGCTCCTGTCTCCTATTTCCGTAACACAACGCGGTTCCTGTGAGTATTTTTCCGTTAAGTCCTGACAGAAAACGATGACGTGTTAGGTTGCATGGTTGAGCTGTCATGTCATGCTTGTTGAGGTGGTCCTTAAGTACCAACGTGGATAATAAAAAATGGACAGAGGCCTAATTGTCTCTAGATTAAAATTAGTTAGGGATTTATTCGTCCTTATTCTTTAAACGATATCTTTTTTCAATTATTTTTTATTCATTATATTAATATTTTTTCAATAAATTATTAAATATAAGGTATAATAAGTACAAACTAATTATTCAAATTTAAAAATAGTATTTATTATGAAACTAAATAAATAATTTTAATTATTAATTATACTATGTAAGTAATTGAATTTTAATATACGCAAAATTTTAATTAATTTACATTATTCTTATATTGATAAATTTTCATGGATCTATAACCTTATGACAATATGTATTATTAATAGATTAATAATATTATTTGATGTTTTGAGTTTGTTGAGTTTATAAATGTTCTATATATATATATATATATATATATATATATATATATATATATATATATTATGTTTTTTTCATTTAGTATTAGTAGCCTACTGATTGTGTATTTTAGTGCAAAGATATCAAATGAAATTATTAATATAGTTTAAAGAGATAAAAAATTAAGTTTGTTATTATTCAAAAAATTTTACTATATATCAATAATGTGTTTATTAGTTTCTATTTTATTATGAAAATTATTTAGATCATAATACTAATAATATATTATAGAATTATTATTATTAATGTATTAACTGTACTTTAATATTTATTATTTATATATTTAAAAATTATATTTAAGAATTATTTATTTAGTTTTATAATAAATGATATTTTTAAATTCAAATAATTTATTAATTAGTTTGTACTTATTATACCATATATTGAATACTTTATTGAAAAAAAGAATATTAATATAACGAATATAAAAATAATTTAAAAAAAGATATTGTTTAAAGAATAATAACAAATAAATCTCTAACCAATTTGAATTTATTTAGAGACAATTAGGTTTGTGTTCATTTCTGATTGTCCACCTTGACAACATAAGGACCGCCTCAGCAAACATAACGTGATAGCTCGGCCATGTAATCTGACACATCATTGTTTTCTGTCAGGACTTAACGAAAAAATACCTACATAGACCGTGTTGTGTCACGAAAATAAAAGATAGAGACCAAAGTGAAACGTTTATTTTGAGAAATCGCATTATCATTCTAAAAAATGAATAAAGACTGTAGCTTACTCCAAAATTAAATATCAATGTTTATCCAAGGGTAGGAGTGGCGTGACTTTGTTTGGGTGAGAATGAAAAGCATCATTATATGAGAAAGAAGAGAGAAATTAAGGTTTGTAAACTAACATATATATTATTTATTAAGTACAACTTTGAGGATTGGATCTATAAATATAACTGTAATATTCGCAATTCAATATTATTAGAGTATAAATTAGATCGAATTTGATTATCATGCGAATAAGATTATATTTGCAAATTGCAAATCAAATATAGATAAATACTGCAAATTTGCGAATTGAAATTATCTGATCCATAAATATCCGTAGATGAAGGTGGAGTGTTGTGATAAAAATTGTTGCGGATCTCATTGAAGATAAGATAAAACAAAGAAGAGTGAAAATATGAGATGATAATAAACAATGTTATTAAATTAAAAAAATTGTCAAATAATATGATTTTTCTTTTAGTTATATTTTTTAAATCCTCTCAAAATTTTATAACTATCGTATCAATTGTTATAATAATTATTAGAGAGTAAATTCTTCTAAATCCAAATTCATGATCAAATGCAAATACCCAAACAAGAGATATGACATAAATGACCCAAAACTCACTAAGAAGACATGGCTTTTGACAAGAAAACAAGATCACAAACACAAAACATGAAAAGTAATTCAAATTAAAAGAAAAAACAAAGACAGACAAATAAATGACATAAACTAAACCCCACCATCATCCTACTACTAATCATCCAACTTGTACGCTAAATTGTGCTTCACAAGACAATCCCTGAGACCATCAACAAGTTGGTGAAGAGCTTCATTTTGTTTCTCAAGCAAACACAGTTCACACTCCATTTGTACTAGTTTCAAAACAATCCTCTTCTTACCACCGCCATTGGAATGCATAGATGGTACAGCAACCACACTAATAGGACTTCCATGGTGGGATCTCTCACGCATTTTCCTAATTAAGTAATTCATCCATTCATTATGAGCGTCAAACCAGTTATTGAATCCTTTGTATGAATAACCAGGATACTCAATCACCTGGTTACTAGCTTCTTCCCATGAATTATACATCCCTGGAACTCTTCCACGAAACACAACATAATATTGGAAGGGCTCTTGAATGATCATCTTTCTGGATACAAAGTTAATCATTCTCTTTTTTTTTTTTTTTTCGTGTTAAAATACACAACCAATCGGGATTATATAGTGGAGTAATATGTTCTAGAAGATGCACTTTCAAAAGCATACAAATTTTATTCAAATAAAAAATATTCGAGATCTAATTTATAAAAAAAATAAATTAGAATACTAATGAATTATAACTCAAATAGCATAATCTTTTCATCAGGACGGAGTTACATTATAGCAAAAGGGGATAATGCTCCCTAATTTAATTTTTTACATGTAAATTATATGTAAATTTCAGTTTAACTCCTTAAAATTTTATTTTAGTCTTATTTTATTATATAAATATTTTTGGCTCCCTCTAATCTTTCATCTAGCTCCGCCCCTGCTTTTTATACTCGTGTAGAGATCGCGAGTTATCGGTCGAGTTTCTTTATCTTTGGTAACAAAAAAAAATTAGAATTATAATGTTGGAACAACTATATTAAGTATATACTAAAATCAATTATAAAAATAAGTTATTAATATAAAATATACATTAAAAATGAGTTAAATAATATTTATATTTATATATAAATACATAATATTTAATTTTAGTGTATAAATAATATTTTTAATTTTGAAAATATATTAAATTAAAGAACATATAAATAAATGGTTCAAATCGATGTTGACCGTGGGAATAATGTAACACGTATAATAATGTGATACTTTGTGAGAGTGATAAATCTGTTACCATATTAGTGATGTTACAATTAAGTGACATTAATGAGTCAACCATACATCGGTATTTGGTATCACGTGACAAACACATTAAACAATAAAAAATATTATCTATACATAAAAATCAATCACTTAAAATTTAAAATTAGATATTATATATTTATATATAAATATATATTATTTAATTTATTTTTAATATATATTTTATACTAACAAATAATTTTAATTACTGATTTTGACATAAATCTAACATAATTCATATTAGGTGTATATCAAAAATTAATTATTAAATTAATTATTTATATAAAATATATATTAAAATATAAATTATATATTAAAAACAAATTAAATAATATATATACTTATACACAAATATTTAATAATTAATTTTTTATATATACATAATATTTTTATAATTAATAATAAAAGATTTGAAAAAGATAATAAAGCTGCATTCAATTATTTTCAAATATTAGGTCAACACAATTTAATTACCCGGCTCAAAATTTAATTTCAAATAAAAGGAGTTAGAAATTATTAACTCCCTAATTACACATGAGAGTGAAAATGAAATAATCTAATGGAGTAATTAATTAGTAAATGTAGTCCAAAAATTCCTCCAGCCTTTTGTTTTGGAGTATTAGGATTGAGAACGTGAGATTGAGATTTAGTATTGTGTTTAGTAATTAGAGACTAAAACTAAAATTTTAGTTTTGATATATAAAATATCAATCTCTTTAATGCCTCTAAAAAACTAAAAACACAGGAGATTGAAAATTTAGAAAACGGTGACTGAAATTTTAATAATATTTTATTTTCAAAATATCCTCTTTTAACTTTTTAATATCCAACTGAATGGCTTTCCCTTTTCCAAACACACAGAACAAAACAAAACAAAGCTGGACTGGGCAAGACAGTCAGCAAGCTCTCCTTCTCCGATAACGACACAGTAATGCCTCTGTTTCCTCCTCTTCTCAGTCAAACCGTCGTCCGCTTCTCAGGTGCGTTGTTGTCTTCTTCCACTACAAGGGAGGCGCAAAATACTAGCAGTTTTTTTCTTGATTAGCGGCCGCCACAAAATCAAAGGCCGTCGGTTCACCGAACCGCCATGGTTATGGGCGTCGGCATTAGGTTTGGCGGCGGTTTTCAGCAACCGCCGGTATAACTGCTGTTAAATCAACATTTCGCAGCAATCATTGAAAAAACCACCGCCAAATGCAAGTGACACGATTTTCGGCATGTTTACTGACGGTTCTAAAACCGCCGCTATTTACTTACACGTTTTCAACTGGACGTGTGTTTTGTGACGGTTTTAACACCGCCACAAAACGGGAGTAAGGATTTGAGCACAGTTACCGGCAGTTGCAAACCGCTGCAATATGGTACAGATTATGCAAACTTCGAGACACTTTTCGGCGGTTTAAAACCGCCGCTAAATTAAGAAAAATTAAAATAAAAGAAAATTTGGGTTTTTCTAAAAAAAATTGTACAATTTTTTTAGAATATTAAAGAACTATTTTTTTGCGTTTTTTATTTTTTATTATTTTAAGAGTTAATATTTTCAACCTTAGAATCTAAACTTGTATCAAAACCAAAAAAATTATCTACAAAACAAAATAATATATTCTTGAAAGTATGAAGAAAACAAATCTCTTGCAAAGAGTTGCATAGTCTAATTAAAAAAAAAGTGTGCTTCAAACCAAAATATCTCCAATCCTAATACACTATTCTTCACTCTATCAATCGACGGAACTTATCCCTACAGCGATTTCTGGTGGGAGCTCCTCACCCTGCTGTTGATACAGATAAATCAGAGCACTCTTCATCGCCTGCCTCTTTTTCTTCTCTACTGCTGCCTCATCCTCCATCACCTTCCTCTTCAACTTCTCGCCTTCCAGCTCTGCCTGCAGTTCTAGCAGCTTCCTCTGGGTCTCCTCTACTTGGACTCCGTTGACCGTCACATGTGAATTCAGACCGAAGAGTTGACTAGGAGTCGGCCCGGAACCCACACCACGTACTCTACCCGGTCTTTCTTTTCCGAAAACCTGAGCAATGGAATCATTTGGAGACAACACTTTAGAAGACTCATCCTGTTGCCCTATCTCCTCAATTCTTTCCTACAGACACAAATTAGCAAATACAATCATTTTGATCATGGGTCCATCTCATGTCAAGAACACGCCAAACAGGATAATTAACTGTATCACTTTCATCACAGTAAAATAACACACAAATATGAATGAAAAAATTGGTCTCAAAAGTTATTTATATAAAACAACCAAAATAGATTATCGATCAATTTTTAAAAGTAGTACTTACAACAATTGCTCTTGCTTTATCATTGATATAGGAGCCATGTCTTTTTTGTGCACTGTGATCCATAACTCTCCTCTACCGACTCTCCTCCCTTGTTGTTCCGACTGTGACAACAAAGTTTATGCCATTACCGTATTCCACACAATCAAGGAAACTTAAGAAACAGATATAGTCCAAAGAGTGACTAAAGAAGTAAAGTACCTCTTCTTCCATCCACCGCGCGAAGCTTTTCGAACCGCCAGTATGGGTATATGGTTGTTTTGATCGATTAATCGCGTTTTTCCTGCACTTTTTCTATTGTGTACCAATGATATACTAGATTACCTTTGTCTCAGCTTTGGCGCGATAGTCAAGGAACCATCTCCAATGCTCTCGATCAATTCCTGGTGGACGGTAATCAATATTTTGTTCAGTCGTGAATGTTGGATCGTAAAAATCACTATACAACCTCATCCTTATTTCCTTCCAAGACTTCCCCATACTTTTTAGAATTTTCTTGATAGTTCCTTCACTATCTTCATCAAAGTGAAAAATTTGCTATACAGATAATACAATTTGTTAATAATGGAAAAAATAAGTAAATTTAGTTTAACAAGGATATATACTTTTACCTTGACACATTCGTTATAAACATTGCCTTTAGTGGTAATATTACGTCAACTTTTCTCACATATAGGAAAATTTTCATAGTCAAATCCCAGCAGACCAAGCACGACACTCAACAATCCAGCTTCGTCTCTGATTGCTTGCTTTGTGTTGTTGAATCCTTCTACCGTTAGGCCGTTCCATCGCCTCCCTCACGCTTAGTTTTGCCGGCTTGATTGTGCCGTCAGAATCTGAAAAAAAAAATACTACCTTATTCTTGTATCCGTTGTGGACAGCATGCAAGAAAATTAATATATAACATCATAATATTAACAGAATACCTTATAATACGCTTAACAAAAGAAGCATGATGGATCACACGAGCATAAAACATGCATATATTGGAATAGAATTGGAATACTTAAAAAAAATTAAAAACATAAGGAACTGACTTCTAATATGTAAAGGAAATAATAAGTATAAATCTGAAATTTATTTCAAATGTCGGAGACAAAATTAAATTAATTTAACAATTCAGAAGTTTTTAAAATATTTTGATTTTTTTAGAATACACTTTAGCCAATTAAAAAATAGAAAACAAGAAATAAAAAACATGACTCAGATTAAGAATGGGTTTGATGCTCTTCTCATAGTTGGAACTTAGAAGATTAATATATAATGGAGTCTAAATCATGTTGAACAAAGAAAAATAATTAAATATGTCACCGATGATCTTAACCGTCCAAAACTCTGTAGTCTTTCGTCCTTTGCGACTCTGAGCTCCAGAAGCATCAATGAGGTCATCAACTTCTTCCTCAAGAGAATCTACCTCATTTGTATTAGCACCCAAGTTTACGTGGCCTGGCAGCGAGTTCTGGGTACTATCTGTGCTCATCTGTGGAGCAGGCCTTCGTTCGCTGTGCGGTGGACGGAACGGGCATGAAGTTGCAGGTACACTATCACCAGTGGCCGGGGGAATTCGAGAGTCATCGTGGTGGGAAGCCAAAGCCGCATTCGCTCCCGTTTGAGGTTGCTGAACTCCTGGTCCCAATTTTGCCTTTTTTGTGTAACGACCCGGAGTGGGCAATACATGTTTTCAAGCAATTGGCAATAGATGTTCCATTAGAATGTGGCAGTCATGACTGTTTAAGCCTAACAGCTTGCACTGTTTTAAATCAACACAGTGAGAGATGTTGCTAGAGTACCCGTCTGAAAAGACCACATTATTGATGGTCCTCAGAAAGACATCCTTCTATGGATTGGACAAGGTAAAGACTGCAGAGGGATACTTTCCACCTTCAAGTGGCCACATATCATGCCTGATTCCCATCAACTAGAGATGTTTTCGAGCTTTTAGGTGGTCTTTAGATTTACCACTGTCGTTCAACATGGTGAAAACAATGTTGTCGCACACATTCTTCTCAATGTGCATTACGTCCAGGTTGTGACGTAATTCGTTGTTCTCCCAGTATGGGAGATCAAAGAATATACTCCTCTTTTCCAGGGAGACTCGTCTTGCACCACGGTCTGCTGTCCGCACTTTCTTTTACCGCCCACCGCTTGCACCTTGTCATGTGAGACGTGCACACCCTCCAACTGCTTCAAGATATCCCAGCCAGTCAATGTGACAAGTGGGGGTCTATCCTCTACATGGCCATCAAATCTACTCCGGTCCTATCTATATCTGTGATCATGATTCATGAAGCGACGATGACCCATGAAACACCATTTCTGATTGAAGGTGGGTCGCTTAGTCTCAGCGTCTAGATTTCACGTGGGGAAAGCTCTCCCACCACACGTATTCCAGCCAGATAAATTGCCCAAGCCAGGAAAATTGCTGATAGTCCACAGCAACGCAGCATGCATCTTGAAGGTTTTCTTCTCACTAGCATCGTATGTATCAACACCGGCACACAACTGTTTCAACTCATCGATCAGGGGCTGTAGGTAGACATCTATGTCATTGCCAGGCATTTTAGGACCGGGAATAATCATGGAGAGAATATAGTTGGTTTGTTTCATGCAAATCCAGGGGGTAAGTTGTATGGAATAAGAATCACTGGCCATATTGAGTACTTTGAACTCATGTTTCCAAAAGAATTGAAGCAATCACTGGCCAAGGCTAAGCGAACACTGCGCGGATTGCCAGAAAAGTCAGTATATCTCCTGTCAAATGATTCCAGGCCTTGCCATCCCTGGGATGCCTCAAAGGACCGTCAGGGTTAGTTCATCTTTTGTGCCACAACATGTCCATGGATGTCTTGCTAGACATGAAAATTTGCTGCAACTGTGGAATCAGAGGAAAGTAACGGAGAACCTTCGCCGCTTGAGGTTTCCCATTCTTCTTGACGACGATGTTGATCATTACCAAAAAATTCTTCTGGGTCTTTTGCTTCCACCTGGATGCTCCACACCATTTGCATCTAGACAGGTCTTGGTCCTCACTCAGGTATAGCATGCAGTCATTTAGACATACATTTATCTTCTTGTACTCAATACCGAGCTTTCCTATAATTCTCTTGGCATCGTGCAAGGTCTGCAGAATCTTTGCATGCTCAAAGGCATCCCTCAATAGCTCTAGAATCAAATTGAAAGCCTTGTCGCTCACTCCGCACATGCACTTTATACGGTACAGCCTCCCCAAGAAAGATAGGTTCGAGAATCTTGAGCATCCCAGATATAATTCCTACTCGCCATCCTTAAGCAAGTCATGAAAGGCATGAGCCTCGCGGCTAGGTTCGTCAGATAAGTACGGCAGTCCCTCTGCAACGTCTCCGACATGCTCATTCATTGAGTCTTCATCATCACCCTACAGTCCTGAGAAGTTGAATGCCTCGTAGACCATGTCACGCATTTGATATCCTGAGATTCCAGTGGGTTCTAGTTCTTCTCTACCGCTGGAGCTCTCATCTACAATCCTCTCACCGTGATGTAACCAAAAAGTATAGTTAGGGGGAAAGGGTTTCATCAAAAGATGATCATATGCATCCTCTCTAGTTTGGAAAAATCGGAACCCACACCTCATACATGTGTATCATCCCATCGGATGATGCATTGGCAAATGCAAAATCAAGGAATCTATTCAAACCATCCCTATATTCTGCATTATCTCGTAGCTTTGTAATCTAGCTCTTATCGATGTCTAATTTAATGAAATAGCACAAACAAATAAATAACAGTAAACAAAGACATAAACCTAAAAAAACTAAAAAAAATGGGCTATGTGTCAGGAGAACTAATAACATTTTATCACAATTATGAGATGGGAGAGTAATATACGAGTAATATTCGACGATTTATTGCAAGCAAAACCATGTAGGGGGCAACAGAATAACTTAAAACAGAAACATAAACAAAGTTACTTGCATCCCGGATAACATGTAGCACATGAAAGGTATTGGGTGGTTGCTTACTCATTGTAGAATTCTGTGCTTTCTAAAAAATTACTAGGAGAAAGAATTGCTGGGTCCAAGTCCAAAAAATGAAAAGATAAAGAAAAAGATTCTTTAAAAAATGAAAAAGAAAATAGGAGTGAAAGTTAGATTTAAAAAATAATTAATAAAAAATATAACTAAATAATCATAATGGATAGAGAATATAATCCTGAAATTATAGATATATATAATATTTTAGATATGCTTATATAAAATATTTGAATGTAGTTTCCCTGTCATGTCCTCTATCATAGAGGTATAAATAATTGGTTCAACAAAAGAGAACATAAAAAATAAGAATAAAAAAAGCAGCTCACGAAGAGTGAGACGCAAAAAAAGGGACTGAAAAAAGCAAATAGCAATTCAGCACTAGAGTAGCATGAATGACATCAAGAGAATCATGACCAATCAGTCCATTGTCACAGTAAGCATAGTAACAACCAAACAACAGTACTTAGCATAAAATGAACCAAATTGGTTAGGAGTAGAATAGCACCACAATGGTAGCAGCATAACAATTGGTAAGCAACACATCAGTAACAACTCAGCATTGTGAGGAACATAAGTGTGCAATTAATAAATGAACACCAAAGATAAGAAATCAGCATCATGAGAAAGTGGTCCAATAGCAATAGCAAATAAGCAGTAGGAGAATAAGCACAATGACCAGAAAATAGCAACAATTAGCATCAGAATGAGCAAGTAATTCCCCTAACACAATGACCAGAAAATGGCAACCAAAATGCTTGATATCATCATGGTCATTGATTTTAATTTAAACGAGTATTATTAACTGATTGTTAATATAAAAGCATAGTCACCATAAAAATGGCAAAGTTAAATATGCAATTAAGATTTTAATTGAACTTACAGAACTTTTACCTTTGACAAGTCTACCAAAAATTCAGGCAGAGGTCCTTCCAACTCGTTATTAGATAAATCCCTGAAACATGTGAGAATAAATTTATTGGTAAAAATGACATACTTCAACTTATTAACACAATAGCACATAATTAATTAGCCACAATCATATATTATCACTGCTTAGAAGTATTCTAGTTCGGTGACATATGAGAATGATGTATTTATCTTCCCTCTCAGTCTGCTTGAGCTCAGATTCCTATATATAATTCATAATATAATTCGGCAACTACCCCATACAATTAAGTTGAAATAAATTGCAAGATAAAAATGAACATGATGATGATGATGCATACCAGAAGCTAGCAATGGCTTAATTAAAAATACATTTATTACTTTTGACATGTAATGCATACTAAAGTAGCATGAATGACATCAAGAGAATCATGATCAATCAGTCCATTGTCACAGTAAGCATAGTAGCAACCAAACATAGGTCCTAAGTCCCTTTTGTTTAATGAAATATATACTTTATGATAATGTGTGTGGATATATAAAGAATTAATTAAAGACAAGGAATGCCTTAGACTTAGATATTTCAAAAGTAATATGTGTAAGCTAGGCATGTAATTAATAAGACTTGTGTCTTACGTTGTCAAAATAAAGTCACAAACATTCAACATGGAGAGTGGCAAAGCATACAACCCAAGATAGCTGTAAACGAGCTTGATGGTTCAAGATAAATTATTGCTCGGTGGCGGATCTTTTCTTTGTCAATGGGGCTATTCCTAACATGTTTTATAAAAGAATCGGCACTAAAAGAATAAAATTAATTCAGTTGATTAAAATCTTACACTCCCGAGTCCCAACTTAGTTTTAGTGTTCAACTTTCACTTTCTCTGTGCACTCAAATTTTTTTTAATTAATTTCAATCATGAAATCTTAGACTAATAAGCTAGAATGGGTTTTGACAAATTAAATATTTTGCTGATTTATTCATTCAAATTATAATCTCATATTCTCGTCATTATTAATTACCACCTTATTGTGCGACACCTAGTGATAGCATCACATTGTGATTTTCACTGTCAACACCGTAGAATTTTCCTATATGAAATTGACAAAGCAGAGTTGAAGGTCCCATAATATTATAATAAGAGTCTTTTGGGTCATTGCATAGTGCATACAAGCATGTTTACCAGTTACACTGAAACTCTAGATATCCACTTCTACACTAATTTATCATATAAGACTAAAGGGTTGGAACTGCAAATACTACAATCTTATGAAATTATAAACATCGAAAAAGATAACAAATAAAGTAAACATGGAAACAGCCGATAACCTTAAAAGTAGTACAAATTAAAGAATAAACAACATCAATTAACCATATTTAACAGAAGATATAGACAAAATCTTTTTCAAAATTCTGAACTAAGAATGAAAATAAAAAGGAAAGATCAAAGTGTCAGAACTAACCAGTGACAAGGGAGAGGCCGTGATAGCTCAGAATGGCACACGGTGGAGGATGGTGTAACAGTTTCACGCATAACCAAGGTGATGTGAGACTTCGACGCCGGAGGGAGAAGCACGGATGGCAGCTACGCGACTTGACAACCCAAACAGAGGTGCAGGGTGGAGCAGATCTTAGGGATTTCGCATACCCTGCACGAGGGAGTATGGGTTTCAGGAACTGTGGATGACGCAAAGGCTCGACGGCGGCTAGAGGACGATGGATTGGCAGCAATGACGCAGTAGAGCAGCGACGGCAGTGTTCGCGCACTTATAAGGACTGTTCGCGGCTTTCTGCAAATTTGGGGAGGAATCAATTAAAATTTATAAGATAAAAAGGGGTAAAAGAGAAATTGAGTTATGAGTAGATCCTCACCTAGCGGCGTTTCACTAAGCAATTGCCGCTGATGTTGCGGCACATGAAGGGATCCTTCTTCCGCAGCCTTGTTTTGCAGCGGCAAGGTGAAAGGCCCCCAAATTTTTGCCGCTATTCTCCGTTCCTGTTGTAGAATTCTCGTTACCGTCACGTCGTGTCCTCCTCTCGTCTCAGTCACGCCGCAATTCTCGTCCCTCAGTAATGCCTTTTTTCGGGTTCTTCAGCCTACCACAAGCTATGCGTCCCACAAAATCACAATCTGGCACTTTAATGTTACTACCACTATGAAGTAACGATGATATTGTAATCTATTCTCTCACCGTTAAAATTTGTTCTTTCTTTAATTAATAATCGACTAATTTACTTTCACTTTAAATTAATTTTTGAGAGTTTATTTGATTTATTTTTATTATGTAGGTGAAAAACATTCAATAGATGGGTGCCAAATTATGGAAAACATTCAACAACGGATGCAACTGAAAGGCGAGCCTAACAGTAACGGCAAAGCTCGCGGATTGGAGTGAAATTGCGGCTTCTTCAAGCTCAGGGGAGAGATTGAGATGAGAGAGAAAAAGAGAGAGAACAGAAATGGAAAAAGGGAAAAAGGGGATGGGTGGTTAGGTAGGGTTTTGTTTTTATTTTTTTAATTAGTAAAGACATTTTAGTAATTTCACTTATTTAAGTCTTTTATTTTATCTTAAGTCAAATAAGATATTGAAACATAATTCAGTCTTAACATTTTACACCAAACACAATAAAAAAAATTCAATTTAATCTCTATCTCTCAATCTCTGTCTCTCATTATTCTCTGTCGCTCTTCTAAATGCTACCAAAGTACCAATAGACATGAAAATGATACTAACTATATTTAAAACCCTGTGAAAAATAGAAGTAAACTTTCATAAAATATGTTGAATAGATAAATAGAAATTTTCTCCTTTGTAGTCACTATTAAAAAAATAGTCACTACAAGAAATACAACGAATACCATCGAATTTACTGTCGGATTTAGCGACGGACATTACCGATGAATTCAGCGGCAGATTTTCCAACAGTTACGAGTAAAAATTCGTCCCTCGAATCAATTACTGTCTGATTTAAAAATTTTGCCGCTAAATCCGACGGTAAATAGAAGTGCGAAAATTGATTTTATTAGCGCTGAGTTTACCATCGAATTTACTATCGAAAAATTCTAACAGTAACAAGATTTAGTGAAATGCGTCGTTTAGGCAACGACGATACCTTACTGTCAGATTTTTCTGCCAGTAAATTCGACGGTAAATTTGGGATAAAATTCAAACGTAAAACCATTCTCCCTCACTTCTGCAAACTCTCTCTCTCTCTCTCTCTCTCTCTCTCTCTCTCTCTCTCTCTCTCTCTCTCTCTCTTCTCTTCTCTCTTTCATCTCTTTCCCTCTGATCCATTAAAAAAGGTTGCACCGTCACCACTTGGAGCTGTCATCGCTGCCGGTAAGCCACATTATCATTGTAGATCAGCATGCCATCGTCACTGCTGCTGGAATCTCCGTGGAAAGCATCTACCGTGCCACCGCTACTGGTGTTCATTGCTATTGATCGGAGGTCGTCGCCCTGTCGCTATCACCGTAGTTGAGGTCCACCGCACCAAGGTAAGGTGGTTGTCATTTTTTCTTTTGGTTGTTTGTTATGTTACTAAACCCTAAGTCCACCATGGTAGGTTCTACTACTGCCTCCCTGACACCATCATGCTTCCACCATTCTACAGCCACCATCAGATAAATTTTTCTATAGATTTCGTATTTTTTCAAAATTTTTGTTTGTTTGTTTAGGATTTTTTTAGGTATTTTATTAAATTATTGATTAATTTTTTTAATAAAGTGTGTGATCAGGGTTTGTTATATTAATTTAGTGTAATTAGAAATTAAATAATGTTAAGTTAGGTAGGTGTAATTTAGGATTTGTTTTGATTTGATGGTGTTTTTTATGATTGGTAATTTTCTGAGTTAATTATTTTTTGAATATTAATTAGTATTGATTATTGTTAATTCTCTGAGTTAATTTTAGCTTATTAATTTTTTAAGTTAATTATTGATTTATTGTTGATTATTGTTAATTTTCTAAGTTTATTGTTGTCTAAGTTAATTAATTTTCTAAATTAATTTTGCTGTTGATTGTTGTTAATTTTACTAAGTTTGTTGCAATTTATAAACTTTGATTTATTTATTTAATTATAATTTGTGTGTTGATTATGTTTATAGTTTGCAATTAAAGATGTACAACCTGCTATTCTAGAAAATGTGCTTGTAGATAGTAGGTTTATGATGCAAAACCTCCAGTTAGGTTTGTAAGTTGGTCAAATTATATAAGTTTAAATAGATATACCATTTGAGAGATATACATATGTATGTTAGTGGATTACTTGGAATCTTAAATTGATATACTAATTGTATAATTAATTTTCCTTTTCAATATTTTATTGTCTAGAGAGTTTCAACTATACAATTTATCTAGCCACTATGAGGTATCTTGTTTTTCATATCGAACTTTATGTAGATTCGTCTTTTCTGGATTTAGAGTATATGTTTATAGTGCTATTTTTTTCATACACGAGTAATTATAATGTTATGGCCCGAACCAAGTTATGACTGGTGCTCAAGGGACAAGTCCCTCAACAAGCCAAACGACCAAATTTTTAGAAAAATGGACAAAATCTCCTCTATTCCTAGAACCTTACCAACATAAATATTATTTTTCTATATCAATAATAAGCATCTATTTTCAAAGACAACAACAACAACAACATATTCCAATCATATTCACAACAAAACATGTCAAAAGTCGCATTATATATATTAAGTTGATAACTAAAGTATATAGTTAAATTCATACGTTCTACATAATCAAGTTATAATTATTATCTAAACAGTTCGAGATTCAAAATAATATAACTCACACGAGAGCGCTGCCTGCAATATATGGAACATTGACATAATCTAGAGTTTTGAGCAAAGGTTCTATTACGTAAACACATAGCCATTGGAAAGAAGAAGGGCTTACCGAAATGACTAAGATCTACTGAAGGGCAGGTGGAATAGAATCTGAAATGACACTTGTATCTGAAAAATATGAAAATATAATAGAGCAAATTTTGCAACTCAGTGAGCAAACATTATATCTATAACCCACACAAGATGATATAAACTTTACCTTAAAAGTCCTATTTCTTTTTGGAGTTAAGAAATTCATATTAAGTAACTATGCTAATAATTAGACAAGTAATTAAACGGATGAATTGAAATGGGAATTCTTATTTCAGAAGTCAAATTAAATCAAATATTACACATTTAGGGTGGCTCTACCTCTAAGGGTAGCCCTTTTCTCCAATGTGCCTATACGGTATAACAGATCCAACGTGTGGCCTACATGTTAGGCTAGCAACGCCCCTGCTAGCTGAGGTATGAGTTAGATATATCTAAGTTAATGTCATAACTGCCATTAACTACGATTTTCTAGTTAGAATCTCCCAAATCAATTCAAGCCAAATCACTTATAACAAATCTCTAATACTCGTAACATATTACTAAATTTCATAATAAATACAATATATATAAGAATGCATACTAAAAATTTAATTAAAATTTAACAAAGTTTAATAAAAAAAATATTTATGCTTTATAAAATATATAAATATCTTCTCGTGTATATTTTTATAAAGTTATGAGTTTTTAAAAATAAATATCCATTCTAATAATTCAAAATTGATAGAAATCAACTAATTTCATATGCAAAAAGTCAAAATCCAAGTTAAATATCAATGGTAATACATTTAAAAATAATTACAGATATAATATTCACTCACAATTTGATTCCAAGGAATCAGAAACAACTCTGAGCGCGTCAACAAGCTACCAAATGATGTCCAATAACTCTACAATTCTAGAAATATGACAATAATGATATTTGTGAGTTACTAATATAGTCAATTAACATAATATTACTCACTTTGACAAAAGTCCCAAATTTTTTAACCTAATAACCTTAATTTTAGATTTTGCTATACCCACAAGTATAAGGATGACAAAAATTAGAAATATAGTTAATTATTGAGTCAAAGAGATATATTGAATCTTCAATAATAACCGAAACTCTAAACTTGAATGTTTCGTTCACTCATTAAGATGAACTCCATGATTTGAGATTGTGAGAAAATAAATTTTTTCTTTGGGTATAAGTGGTGTATTAAACTAGAAATAAAATAGAAAGATAAAATGAAATCTAGTATACTGTGGTTGGGTAAACATTTTGGAATAAAGTAGGCTGGAAGAGGAGAGGAAGAAAAGGTGAGGGTTTGAGTGTTTTTTTCCTTGTGAAAGAATGAGAAAAAAAGAAAAGAAAATGAGGGATAGAGACAGAGTAGAGAGAACTCGGGGTTGTAAGGAGAGAAAAAGAGATTTAAGTGGGGGTATGTGCTCCCACGTGCTCCTCTCTTCTTCATTTTTTCTTTCTTTCTTTTGATTATTACATATTATTTTTCTTTTTTATTTTCTATTTTACTATGAAGCACGAACACTTCTTTAATTTGTCGTGTTCACGTGTCAGATACATTTTAAATACGATAATTTTTGACATTTGTCCGACTCGTCTGTTTTTTGTGTCGAATCATATCTTAATAAAAAATAATTTTTTTTCGTATACGCTTAGACAACTTAAATATCATCATGTATTAGCGTGTCCACCCTTATTTTTAATATATTTTCCTGAAATGAGTTTAGAGATAGTATATATTATTAATTATTAAAACAAAAATATTTTAAATACTTTATATAATTAAAAAAATATTAAAAATAATTAAAAATTAATTTATATTTTAATATCAATAAAATACCAAAATATTATTACAAAATATATATATATATATATATATATATATATATATATATATATATATATATATATCTATCGTGTCTCCATATCTTATAAAAATTTTAAATTCGCGTGTCCGCGTATCCCTAGGGCTGGCAATATATACCCTACCCGCGGGTATCCAACCCGGACTAACCCGTTCGGATAGGGTTGTCTACCCTACCCACTGTGGGTAGGGTATGGTAAGGTAGGGTAGGGTACGGGTTTAGGGTATAGGGTATATCCTATCCTACCCTATCCTACTCACGTCCTTAATATATTATATAATATATATGTAAAACTTATATATGTAGTGAAGAAAGTGAGTCTTGTACTCAATCTTCTTCTTACAAAAACTTGAAATAATCACTAAGATAGTTGATGATCATATTATTTGTAATTTTATGTTGGATTTCTTTAAGATTTTATTGTTTTTAATTTTAATTTGAACTTAGTTTTTTATTTTCTATTTTATTAATATGTATGAAATTTGGAATGGTTGAATTTTATATTTATTTAATTTTCTTTTTTTGTTTCTGTGAGTAGGGTTGGGTAGGGTAGGGTTTAGAACTTTAGGGTGCAGATAGGGTTAGGATTTTCAACCGCGGGTAAGGTAGGATAAAGTTTTAAGAAAATTTTTAACCTTTTGGTAGGATTAGAGTAGAGTCTAAATCCTATCCTACTCTATCTATTGTCAGTCCTACGTGTCCCGTGTCTGTGCATGATAACTATTTCACGTTTGCTTTTACAAAATCTTAAAAATAGAAACATAAACCAATAATGGCCTCTCATGTTTATTATATTGATAAATTACGGCATTAGTTACCATCATGGTAGCCATTAAAGAACTTTGATACATCCTTCAACCCTTACCAACAAAGGTTCCATTGAAGCTTTCCAAGAAACCAATGATGGCACACTTACATTTGCAAATAATAATTTATATCTGTGGCGATTGCTTTGTTCTGTAACTTTGTTAACGCTTTCTTTTCTATCTTCCTTATCCATTCTTTGGTAAATCTGACTTGCCTCCCTACCTCTGCAAGGGACCTTGTCCGATGATCATGGATATTTTTTCATAAAACAGCTTAGACCTTGTTATGGTATTCATAGATATTTTTTCATATTATAAATTTATAATTTATGTAATTGATTGTGTATAACTGTAGATGGAGACTGTCATAAGTTAATAAGGGAATACATATATAGTAACATGCATGGACAACAAAATGGTGTGATGAAAAATAAAATGCATTCTTCATAGACAATACAATGATTATAAGAGAGCATAATTTATATACTTTGATTGAGGATCAAATTTTAAGAATTTATTGATGTATTGAACTCAACAAGTAATTTATATACTGGAATATAATTCAAGCATAAGTATAATCCATAACTCATACCACCAACCCAACAATATCCTTTCCCCACTGTCAAGAACAAGTTGATTTACTTGTTAGGGTAAATTATCCATGGCTCCATATATAAAATAGACATTAAACGCCCTAAGCTATGGGTTATATAAAACTCAACATCCTGATAGTTTGTAAAATATTATCCTTTTTATAAACATGTCACCTATCCTTAGAGAAGATCTACGTAATTTATTCTAGTTTTTATATTATTGTTCCTTTTCTATTGCTTTTCTAGTTCTCTCTAACTCTGCTAGCACCTAGAGTAGTGTTAGGATTTGGTTGAATTAGTCCCACATTGCTTAGGATAGCAAATGGAGTGGGTGGCCTAGGCTATAAATATGAGGCTAAGTTCTCCATTTGTTTTTGCACCAGTCAAAAACACTTTAAGCTTGTATCTGATTTTTCTTTTCCTCTGTACTCTTTGATTAGAGAGTGTTGTGAGGTGTAGTTAGATATTTGCTTTGAGAGAGTGTGGGTGTACTGGGGTGCCGGTGTTAGAGAGAAAGAAGTCTATGTGTTGTAATAATTTTTACATAGTGATATTCTCTGGTTGTCATTTGACAACGGCCGTGGTTTTTTCTCCGATAATTGGAGTTTCCACGTTAAATTCTTGTGTTGTGATTGTGTCTATTTTATTTCTCTGTCAAAGGTATTTTCTCAAGGGGGAATGGTGTTTTATTCCCAACAAGTGGTATCAGAGCTTCGGTTCGGTGGGATTTATTCTTAGTATGCTCTGTGATTGCAGCCTAGTCTGACCTTCCACATCAGAAAAGAATTTTGTCTTGTGGCTTGAGGTTGATTTTTGGTTGCTGTTGTTGTTGCTGGAAGGCAGTGTGATACTGTGAGAGTGCAGTTTGGAAAAATTCTGGCTAAGGAAAGACTTGGTATTTAAGTGTGTCTATTGTGACCCACCTCTCTTTCCTGGGGACCCTTCCTAGTGCACGGTTGAGTTATACTATTCCAGTATACGGTTGCAACAACATCAGGATATTCAAGTGCTGTGAAGCTTGAAATAGAGAAATTTGATGGAAGAATCAATTTTGGCTTGTGGCAAATACAAGTCAAGGATGTGTTGATACAATCAGGTTTGCACAAGGCGTTGAAAGAGAAGATCTCTGGTATGAAGGATGAAGAATGGGAGGAACTAGATTTGAGAGCTGCAAGTGCTATTCGCCTGTGTTTGGCTAAGAATGTTCTTGCAAATATGCAAGGAATGAAAACAGCCAAGGAACTTTGGGATAAACTCGAAGGGTTGTATCAGGCAAAGGGCATCTCAAATCGGTTGTTATTGAAGGAGCAGTTCCATAATCTACGCATGGATCACAATGTGAAAATCTCCGACCATCTTAGTGCTATCAATGGTATTGTCTCTGAATTAGAGGCAATTGGAGTGAAAATTGATGATGAAGATAAGGCACTGAGGCTCATATTGTCTCTTTCCTCTTCCTATGAGTATATCAAACCTGTTTTAATGTATGGAAAGGAAACTCTGAATTTTGAAGAAGTTGCCAGTAAGCTCATTATTGAAGAAAGAAGAATGAAAAATGAGGGTAGCACTTCATCAGATTTGGCGCTTGTAGCTAGAAGTGACAATTATGGAAAAGAAAATCGTGGAAGGAGTGTAACATGCTGGAAATATGGAAAGCCTAGGCATGTAAAGAGAAATTGTCCAGGTAATGTAGTTTCAGAAAAAGGCTCTCAATCTGATACTTGCAATATTGCTCTCTCTATGAGAGAAGATGATGTTCTCTAGAAGATAAGAAGTATCCTCATGGTATTGCCGCACTGCCATGGATAAGGATAAGTTGTGGCAAGCAGGTCCACAATTGCACACGGGCATTAGTTGGCGTTGAGATGCAAGGTGTGTGGCGGAGTTAGGTCGATGGCTGAAGAACTTCCAGGAAAAGCCAATTTGGAAGTTGCACCATGAATTTTCAGCAATGTTTCGATCTGTACCAAGGCGAAATGCTTGGAGTGGTCTAATTTCAAGTGAGTATACTTTCATGGTGGAGTATGATAGTTCTCTGAACTATGATTGTCGGTATAGACAATGGCAGCAAAGAATTGTCGGTGTTGACTATGGAAGCTGTAGATGTGTGACTATTTCAATCAAGGTGGAGATTGTTAGGATTTGGTTGAATTAGTCCCACATTGCTTAGGATAGCAAATGGAGTGGGTGGCCTAGGCTATAAATATGAGGCTAAGTTCTCCATTTGTTTTTGCACCAGTCAGAAACACTTTAAGCTTGTATCTGATTTTTCTTTTCCTCTGTACTCTTTGATTAGAGAGTGTTGTGAGGTGTAGTTAGATATTTGCTTTGAGAGAGTGTGGGTGTACTGGGGTGTCGGTGTTAGAGAGAAAGAAGTCTATGTGTTGTAATAATTTTCACATAGTGATATTCTCTGGTTGTCATTTGACAACGGCCGTGGTTTTTTCTCCGGTAATTGGAGTTTCCACATTAAATTCTTGTGTTGTGATTGTGTCTATTTTATTTCTCTGTCAAAGGTGTTTTCTCAAGGGGGAATGGTGTCTTATTCCCAACAAGTAGAAAGGAAATTTTAACGTCTATATAATTTGAAATTTGGCAGAGAATCACTCCATTTTCTTGACAACAGACAAACCTTTACAGCTTTTGACATTTCTGTCTCCCCTTCTAGCTACCATTAGTTTTCTATTTGTAGTAATTGATGCTCTTTTTAGAAGCGAATTTGAGAAACATAATCGATCTTCCTTATTAGCTTTTGAGTCCGATGAGTGAGAGGAACCTTCCTTAGCAACACTTGCTTTTTTTGTTCTCGTTTTCTTTTCCATTTTCTTGCTAGAGTGCACAACAACTTTACCAATGTAGTCATTTACTTTGTGGCTTTTCTTATGCTCTTCAACTCTTCCATGCTGTCGTCCAGGGTAGTCAAGTACATACGACGATTCAAGAGATCTCGAAAGACATCTGTTAAAGAACTCAAGAACTCCAAGCTTTTCTCGGAACTCAAGAAATTTTTCTTCTTGGCTTCACACTAGGCCATCGGTACTTTCCCTCAAGAACCTAGTCCTGGGCTAAGACCGGCTCCACCTTTCTCGCAATGGCAGCAGCTTAGAGAAGGCTCTGATACGTCCACCTCGCTTGGGTGGCTAGGTCTTCTTCTCGGAAGAAGTTCTCCGTGCCTGACAACAATTGAGAATCGATGAAGAAGCCTGCATCAAAATTTTTCTCTATCACAGTGAGGATATGCCCTGGGCTAGAATTGGATTTCCTTTTCTTGGAGTTAGGGACTACGACCACCTCTTCCTCCTCAACCCGAGCACCCGAAGAATGCTCCGCCATCACTAATTTGCCATGGTCAACCCCGTTGACAGCACTGTGCCCAAGGACGGGGCTGGATTGAGGCTGAGATTCAACCTCCGGTTCGTCGAGTTGGGGGATCTTGGCCTGAGGGCTGGGGGAATCGGAGCCGTCATCATCCCCCTCAGGGGAAGAAGTGAGCCATCAAATGACTTAGGAAGGTGTTTCCAGCAGCCATTCCAACTACAGATAAAAAATAAAACCAAGTTATGAAGTCGCTAATTAAACAGTGATACGAAAAACCAGGAAAACGGGAGAATGACAATAGAAAGAATGTGTTTATCTACACAATCTTGATCGGTTTTTCAGTCACCCATTAAGAGATGAGGATTAAGGGGGTTAGAGCTAAATATCGCCAGTAGGACATCGGCAATCTACTGATTCTGCCGATTTATGCCCTCATAAATCACCTTAATCATGTAATTGGAGCCGGCGCCAAAACTCTAATAGGTCAAAATGTACCTTTCTCCTTCAAGTGTGAGATAGAAGGGGTGGCGACTTCGAGCTAGTCTCACCTTGACGAAGGTTTTTTTTAAATCGTGAAAGGAGTCTTTAAAGAGGCCGAATATCCTTCAATTTTGCATGGCCTGGAAGGAGAAGTAACCTTTTTTGTGTTTACCCTCTCGAGAGGGATTTGTGAGAAAAAAGAAGAAGAGAAAAATCTCTACAGTGGCCGGAAGTTCTAAGTATTCGCAAACCATCTCGAAGCAACGGTTGGTGGCCCAACTGTTCGAGTAGAGTTGCGAAGGGGCGACATCGCACCTATTCAAAAGGGATATAATAAAGGAGGAGAAGGAGATCCGGACACCCAAGGTAGTAAACATGGGCTTGTACACCCACATCCAGTCAGGAACGCGGGGAGCGTCAAGGTTAAGTTGACAAACGCATTCTCGGGGACCCGAGACCAAGATTCAAAGTTTGCCTCCTCGGACCTCCTCCACATAGTACCCCCGAATCGTGAAGCTCCTGCAGGTCCTCTGCGGTTATCCGGTTACCCTAGAGGAGGTACTTGTGACATCGGTCGTGCACCATGTATAACGGTTCACAGGAGGTCGCATTGCCATACGTACAGTGGGAGCACCACTTAGATTAAATCGTGAGGTCGGAGGTAGGTCCTAGGTCAAAACTAAATTATCCTACACTAAACCATTCTAGCCTAAATCATGAAAAACACACCTATGGTACCCCCTATAGGCTATCTAACAAAACCAACCAGTTTAATCCAAAAGGTAACAACAACAAGAAAACTAGCATGACAATGGCAGAAGTAAAGCAAAATAATGCAAACAAGTAAACACTTACTAGCAAAAATGAATGAAGATGGTTGCAAGAAGCAGAGAATGGCGATTGTAGGTGCAGAGAAGAATCTACGAGAAAGAACACAGAGGATAATGGCACAAACAAGACGAACGGAGGTGACAGTTATGGAAAATGAATAAGTAATAAGCGGTTGCAAAAGCAAAGAAGACAGGGAGAAAATGAGGGAGTGGCAAGAAATGAAGGTGGTAATTGTTGCTAAGAGAAAAGAAGCGCAAATAGTTAGGAGTGTAATGGACTTTTTTGTAATCTTTCAAATTACTTAAAGTGCATTTAATGCCTCTTGCACGAGAAAGGCATCTGAAGGGGGAACCCCTGCCGACGAAGACGCATTGGACTGAGATCACCCCCTGTGAGGACAGGAGCAAGACGAATGCGCCAGTCGTGAACCTCACGACTTGCGTATTGGAGGCACTGTTTTGGCTCAACCCAACAGCTGAAGGTCCACCGAGCGAACCCGCTCCTCATCCATACGGTGTGACGCGCTGCACGTACTCTGATCTTCTCAACGGATCTTGCTATTTGGCGAAAGCTTTTAAAGAGTTGGGCCTTGACACGAGGAGGGCCCACCCGAAAAGATAGGAATAAAGGAGAGGAACCTACCTCTCTCCTAAAGTATGTCACTACAACCCTAATTAACCGCTTTATCGTACGAATTCTTACTTTGATATCGGAGTGTCCTTACAGGTGGCCCCACCCGCCGACTAGCCAATGACATACTATAGCTTGATTCCTCACCTCAACTCCTGCATTCAGGTCCTAATCTTCACTTTTAACAATTTCTCCTCCACTGGTTCAACGAACTATCGAACACAAGTCTAATCTTATTCAGACAAATAAAATTGTCGTAGCTAAAAAATTGGATTTGGATTTAAAAAATTGGTCGAAAATTAGTGAATTGAACGAATCAAAACCTTGTTTTATGTTTAAAAAAAAAAGGAAGAACAAAAGGAAAAAAATATCAAATAACAAAAGTAGAAGATTGTTTTATGTTAAACAAACAAAATGAAAAAAAATCTCAAATAACCAAACGTTACCTTTAAAGAGGATTTTTATTTCTTAAAAAATGGAAGAATCCAGAGGAGAAAAAGAAATGGTTAAAAACATGAGAAATAATTTGAATCATACCTAAAACCTTTTTTTAACATCATAATAATGAACTTGGAAAGCTTATCAAGTGTTTAGAGTTTAGATTTGTAAGAGCGGATAGACATTAGTTATTGATTATATAAAAGTTAACTTTTAATTTAAAAAAAATATAAATATAAAAAATAAAAGATAAAATTTCAAAAGCAATCACACAGTAATATATGCCAATTTGGCTTATATTTGTCTACATTTAGTGTCAATAACTATTAAAATTGTTACTATATCAAACCGTGTTATAAAATATTTAAAATATTTTTTTCAAACTCCCTAAACTCAAACTCTCTAAACTCAGATATATTGATATAAGATATTTTAATATTCGTTTCATAAGTTTTCTTAAGTTAAATTTTTCTCTCAAATCACATATATAAAAAAAAAAAAAACTTTTGATATTTTTCTCTCAAAAAAATGAATATATCTATCTTTTGCAAATAAAAAAAGAAATCATAACGGCGACAATCAACTTTTTCTTATTTCATAGGGTATCTGTATATAATTTTACAGCCATTTTGAGGGATTATTCATGGCATACACTTTCCTCTTACGGCCATTTTGGGGATTATTCATGGCATACACTCTCCCCTTAGGTGTTGTATCTCTATATCCAAAACCACACTCATTAGATAACAGTACATTCATATAGATTGAAAAAGTTGAGAAAAGGGAGGAGGGTAAAACTTAGCCTGAAACTAAGTATTACTTTTGCATGGATTAAAAGAACATTCAAATAAAAGAGTATATACTCAAATAGGTTCTTAAAAAAATTTTCGTCCTCAAAAAGATTTTATTACTTTTAGATTTCTGAACTTAAAAAAAAGTAAGACATATAAATTCTTACGTTATTCAGACATATTTTTTCTTAAACAAATAAGTTCTTAAAATGTGACGAAAGTATTTATTATATATTTTACTTTTATAAAGTTTAAGAATCTTAATGTAATAAAAAATTTTTGGGAACGAAAATATCGACCTATTTATGTATATACTCAAAATAAAAAGAGGAAGCAGCAAGAAGTATTATTGCTGTGGTTTGAATGGCTGGTATTTCTTGAGATCTTGAGCAAGGCCTTGGATGGAACCAACAGCGGAGATAATAGAAACAATCAAGCAAACCCAACTCAGGATCTTGAGCCAAACCCAAGTGAAGGAAAACCTCTCCATCTTTGACTGCTTAATGTACATCTCAATTGGAAAGTAAACGGTTAATGGCCAGAAAGAGAGTGATCCAATGAGGCCCAAGAAGTCATTGAAGAATGGGAACATCATAGCTACCACTGCTGTGATTATGACGTAGGTTGTTCTCCATACAACTCTGAACAAGTTCACGTTTAAGCTTCCCAAAACGGGAACGTTCAAAGAATGCTCTGTGTTTATGATTTTGCTTTCTGGCCATCTTGATTTGCTTGAGTTCTCTACGAATCCGAATATGGGTTGCACGAACACCTGCCCATGCAAAATAATCATTATCATGGATACAACGCTCTATAAGTCACTTTTAAAAATGTGGCTAAAAGCATTAATTTATGGTCGAAATTCAGGTATAGTCGACTTCAGGTGAAGTTGATAGTTGAGAGCCGTTAGATGAAAATTTAGTCAAATCAATCAAATTATTTAACCACTCTCAGTTATCAATTTCACGTGAAGCCGACTACACCTGAGTTTTCACATTAATTTATATAAAACATGTTAATCTTTTTAAACGATTTCTTTTTTATAAGTCACGATTTTAAATTGCTGTGAGTAAACAAATATTTGGGTTTAACTAATATATATTCTAAGAATACATGATAAACTTATTATTAGTAAAAAAATTTAAATATTTTTATTTAATGAATATAAAATAAATGCATTAAAAATTTAAATTTTTTATATTTTTAACAAAAACTTTTTTTATTTGTAAAATTAACATGTATCTTTAGAGTACAATATAGATAAATCCTAAATATTTTTATGAAAAAATATTTTTGATATTTTTATCAAAATAAGTGCCAAACTATCAATAATTAAATACCATGTATGGAAAAATTTATATGTAGTTATTTGTATATAAAATTAATAATTAAAAATCGTTAAATAATAATTTAGTCAAATATATTAAATTAGTTAATAATATTTACGTATTAACTTTGCATAAAAATAAATAAAAGTAAATATTTTTCTAAATTAATAATAAGTATATAGATACAAAAGAAGATATATACACTACCTAATTTATAATTTTATATATCTCTTTATCTTTGGTATTAAAAGTGGTCAATGAAGAATGACTATATTTTCATCTTATTAAAAATTATAAATATAATAATAAAAATAATTATTTTTAACATTATATAATTAAGTAAGTATAGCATGATTTTGATTTGTTAAATTACCTGGTATGCCCCAATTAGATGAATAGCTATGCAGATATTGGCAAAGTCAATTAGCCAAAAGGGCTCATAGAAACCGAAGCCAGTGAGGAAATTTCCTGGAGCATCATTTCCAAATGCTGCATAACCTAAGGTCCCACATAGCACATAGAATAGTGTTGTTGTTAAAATGCCAATCAAACTTGCTCTCTTCATTACTCTGTTCTCCGGAGGACTTGATTTCAGGGTATCCTGCAACAGTAATTAATTAAATTGATCATTGTTAGAACTTGGTTAGTTTGTGTTTTTATTTTTAGTATTTTTAATTTTTAAAATTGCATAAAATAAAAATTGAGGAATAAAAATAAAAAACAAAATTTTATTGTTTTTGTAAAATAAAAAAAAAATTAAAAGTACTGAAAATAAAATTAAAAGACATTTTCTCAAATCAAATAAATCATTAGATTCGTCTTCTTTTGGAGGCTCTCCACCGTAATAAGTATGTAACTATTGATGAATAAAATGTTTGAATTCAACAAATAAATTGATCTTTTAAAATTATTATTTTTTCTAAATTTTAAATTCTAAATTATAAGATTAAAAAATAGTTTTATAATAAAAAATTAACTAATGTTAATTTATTAAAAATTAGTTCTTTATATAATTTTCGTTTACTGTCAAATCACTATAAATGAGTTATTCCGCTACCATTAATAAACAATGCGGCATTTTATTCTTAAAAGTGTGACTTTTGAAGAAAATGCTACACTTTCTACGGAAAGGCCACGCTTCAGCATCGTGGCTTATAATAAATTCTTGGTCTATATGGTCTATTAGTTATAGAGAATGGAACCTAATTCTCTGAAAATTTTTTTTTGTCACTCTCACATTTATTTTTTTCTTACACAATTTTATAAAACTAATTTTAAAATGATGATTTATAGAGAATGGAACCTAATTCTCTCAAATTATATTTCTTTTTCAAATTTTTTAACACTGAACTATAATTTTTTTTTATGTTTATTTGTTAAATAAAAACCAAAAAACAACTAAAGAAACACGTTAATCGCTAGTAAATAATTATGAGAAATATTAGAAGACTATTAAAATTTATTATTTTTTATTACTAATAAATTATTAATATTTAAAAATGTAAAATAAAATATATTATTAAATTATTAAATTTAAAAATTAGATTTATAATTAAAAATAATGGTTAAAATAATAAATTTTAATGATTTTTTTAGCATTTTTTTAATTATAATAAGGATCACTGTGTTGGGACAAAATTTGCCTTTGGCATCTTTCCTATAGATAACTATTATCTTTCCAGTACCCAAGGAAAATAAACTAGAGATAGATAAAAGAGTGAAGATTACAAAGAATCCTAGGTTTTGATCTGATAAGAATATATACCAATTGTCTTTATTTGATTTTGATGGATGAGAACTGGAGAAGTTCATCATCACTTCATCATCACTACTTCGATAAGGTTCATTTAACTCTAGCCTCATTATAATCAACGAAAGTATATATATATATATATATATATATATGGACATTATATTTAATAACAATCATGCAAAATACATATTAAAATTAATTACTAATATAAAATATATATCTAAATAAAATAAATTATACATATATTTATACTTAATATTTTTGTTTAACAAAATATATATCTCAATACCAACAAAGCAATTATTTGTCCTCTACATGATCAGTTCAAATGTTCCAACAACTCTAACACAAAAATATAGAAATGTCGTTTTCCTACTCATTTAGGTGGATAAATTCTTTATTATTAGAAACGTCTAAGATTCTACGTTATCTCTATATACTCCTTGCAATAGGATCATAAGACTTGTTTTAGTGGATTTATTTTAAGTTAAAAAATTAAAATAATGTTATATTATATATAATGAATATTATTGTCTTATTTTAAAAATAAATTAGACCAAATTTTTGACCGGGTGGACAACGTGGGGTCAATGGACAACATTAGTTCACACTTCACACTTCTCATGAAATAATCATGCAGGAGAAAACGGAATCTATAGACTATAATAATATTAAAAGAAAAAGAAAATATAAAATATAATAATATTACAACAAAAGAACAGTGGTCAAAATCAGTAGTTAGTTGCTTGTTGAATCCAATTTTAATTAACTAGGTCATCATGCATTTAATTTCAATCAATGTTGTCTTAACTAATAATATTATTTGTCCTTTGTTTAAGTTCTAGCATGCATCACGTTACGTTGAATTAGATTCTCCTGAAGAAAAACTTGGGCCCATTTTTAATTTCTCACCTTTGTCACAATATTGAATTACAAAATACTATAAAAAAATATTGAATTACATAATCTCATTATCACTAGCAGTGTAGCGCTATGTGTAGTATTCGGGTATAGCTTTTTCCATAAATACACGTAACGTAAGGTTTCCAACTATCCAACACGCTTTAATACAATACAGATAATATAAATCTATACATTAACAAGCATACGATCGAATAAAAAATCAATTAATAATTAATCAATGAAAATTTGCATATTCAAAAGATTTATAAATTATATATCTAAACTTCATGTTAACTACTAATTAATTATTGAATGATTTTATTATTGTTTTTCCAAATTTATCCAATAATAACAAATATATATGACCTTCATGGACAATTTTCCAATATATTTTCACTTTATTTTAATATTAACATATTATTAAAGTGATCTAATAATAATAATAATAATAATAATAATAATAATAATAATAATAATAAATAATTTAATTTTTATACAGGTTAATGTACATATATAATAAATTGTGTATTGCAGTGTGATATTAGTAAAAATAATTAATTTTCAAAAATGACTTAAAAAAAATTAAACTAATAAATCTAATTGAATGGTCTAAAAATGTTATCAGTGAATTAAAATTAAACTCATAAATAAATAAATAAATAAAAGAAATAAATATTGTTGCTTGCCTGTATCTCAATAAGCACATTGGAAAAAGCATAAGCGAAGGCAATGTCACCGATAGCCTGAAACATCCTCCAAACCTTCTCTGTTGCTGTAACATCCACCCCAACTTCCACCCCTGTTAGCGATGTCCGTACATGATTACTACCACCTGAAACACATTCCAAAATTACATTCATCCAAATACATATTTAATGATTTTTTTTATAAGATCATGAAATTACTTCTTTCAAAATTTACACTAATAAAAAAAATACATAAATAATTATATTTTTAATATGTCTATGTAAAAATAAAAGTCTTTTTCAGTTTATTTGATTTTTTTAAAATTTGTGTATGCTAAATTTTTTTTTTTTTTGGGATCTAACAAGGATCCAACGTTAGGGTAATATTTGTTTTTCAAGACTAAAACTGAAATTAGGAGCTTATTATAACTTAGTATTGTGTTTGGTAATTAAAAACTGGAAACAAAATTTCAGTTCTTTAATTTCAATACTTTTAAAAAGTAGAGATAGAAGAGACTATAATTTTTGAAATTAGAAATTAAAATTTTAATAGCATTTCTTTAAAAAAATACTCTCATTTAACATTTTAAATCTATATCTCAATTTTTATATTTATTTTAAACCGAACATAATACTTAAACATAATTCAGTCTAATATATTTTATAGTAAACATAATAGAGAGACTTAATTTAGTTTCAATCTCCTAATATTTGTCTTTCAACCTCAGTCTCTATTCCAAACACAATCTAAACGTTTCAATAAGAAAATTACTTTTTTTTTCAAAAAATTAAGCCGATAAGAAAAACATATTAATTATATCTCTAATATAATAACAAAAGAAAAGTACAATATTATTATGCTTGCCTGCGACTTTGGCTATAGAGAGGCCGAGGCCGATTGAAGAATAAGCGAAGGACATAACTGCTGCAACGATGGAGAGCCATGAGAGCTTATGGAAGTTCGGTATTTGGCTAAGAACAATTTGTATGCACGCAAAAATTATCATAAAAGGGTTGTTTGATATGTAGCACTTGTCTTCATGTCCATGTTTGTGAAAGCAATTCGATCTTTTTACCGCCCTGAAATAATAATGTATGACGTCACATGATACGCATGTAAAGTATATAATTTAAGCGCTTAATTTCTTCTTTAAATTAATAATAAAGTCAGAAAGTTGTTGATGAAACTTACACCATACTAATTGATGCAGTTATAGTGTAGCCAATGGTTACGCCTACAAGGTTTATGTATTGAGCCAATCCACATAACTGAAATTTCCTTCCTCCTGTGAAGGATACACATAATTTAACAAATTAAAGATGCATCACTAGCTAGTAGTTAGGATTTTGATTGTTCAACAGATTAAGAAGAGAGAAATATTAATTGATTGTTGGATTAAAAAAATTTGTTTTCATTTTTTCTACTAAATAATAAAGTAAAGTGATTAAAGCATTTTCTGAAAAGATGAATATTTTTATCAAAATAAAATAATATTTCATATATTCGAGAAAAAGTTCTAAAACTTCTCAACTATACTCAAAAGAGCTGCTTTGTTGAATACCTCCAACAACAAAAAAAAACTTTGATCACAACAAAATAATATATTTCATGAATAATTTTATTTGGATTCTTTCTTTAGTAATTTGTTTGTAATCTTCATTCGCTCCTAAGAAAAATATTTAAGCAGAAGCAAGTACTATTTAAATTTAAAAAAGTACTAGAAAGTTAATTTTTTCCGATCAACATAAGTCAATTTTTTTAAATTTGTTTTTTTTTTATTTTAAATTCTCTAAAAAAATAAAAATGTATTAAATTTTAAAAAATTAATTAATATTGACTAATTAAAAATAAAAAATATTATCAGAATTTATTATTTTTTATTATTAATATTTAAAAAATATGAGTTAAAGTATGTTATTAGATTACTAAATTAAAAGAACTAAGTTAATAGCCAAAGATGATAGTAAAAAATAATAAATTTTAACAATATTCCAGCATTTTTTAATTAAAAGTTAACTTTTTTATACTTTCTCTTAAATTAAAAATTTTAAATTATTAATAATATTTAACTTTAACAGGATGACTGGAAAGACTTTTAGTAAAAGAAATAATACTTTTTACATTTAATAATATATATTATGTATCATGTGTTTCTTTTATATTTTTCCCTTGTGGTGGTTGTTAGTTGATACCTAAGGAAGCTTTGACAACATGAGAGTAAGTGTAGTTGCGTTTGCCATGAACAGGGTCTGGGGTGCGATAGCAATCAGCAAGAAGAGTGGAAGTAAAATATGTTATGAAAGAAAACGCAAACAGCACCGCCGGACCGGCTATCCAACCCATCTGCGCTATCGCCCATGCAAGCGACAGAACTCCAGATCCAATCACTGCTGTTATTATGTGCGCGCTCGCCGTTATCCATGTCCCTGAAATTAAATAGAAATTATAGAAATTGAATCGTTTCAAAGGATAATTAAAAAACGAAACTGAATAATATTATGAAATTAGTTCTTCTAAAAATTTAAATTAATAAAAAAATACATTTAAAAGGGCAGAGTCTCATGCAACAAAAGGGATAATGACCCTAAACTTTAATGTTTCTTTTATAAATGGTATACAAATTTTAGTTTAACCTCTTTTAAAAACATTAATTTTATTCTCTTTCTATTATAAAATTAATTTTTGACACCTCCCTAAAATTTAACTTAGCTCGGCCATGTCTTCTCTAGCAATAGTATCTCTTTTTGAGTTTGTTAGAATTTTTTTTATAGGCCTTCTTTTTTATTTTGTTTGCATTTTGTTGGATTCAATCAGAATTGAATTCTAAATTTTTTTATCAAAAAAGTTTTAATATCATGTTATAAAAAACTTATTTTTAATAATTCAATCTATTTTAGTATATATGAACCATTCTACCGCTTTGAAATCTAGTACATGTATATGCTCTAATTCTTGTATGTCAAATTATTGCAAAGGTTATGTAAGATTAATTGATAATCCATAAATACCTACCTGATCTTTTAATTCGTCCGTCGTCATCAAAGTTTTTGCCTGCATCTCCAAAAGCTTCCGGTGTTTCTATATACATGCTGTTCTTCTCAGATGCAGTTGCCATCTTCAATTCCTTTCCTCTCTCTTGTTTCTTAGTATCGCAATGGAAAAGATGAGGGGCAGAAAGAACTCTATTTTGTATTTGTTGGTGTTTGGTATATGGAGGAACAGATATATTCTGAAAATATAGTGTAAAAATGAGAAAAGGAAAACTATGATAGTTTGAGAAGTAGAAAAGAGAGTCACTTCTTAAATAGAGAAAAATGAGAGAATAAGAGAATATACAGTCAAAGTGGGCGGAAAATGATGCGTCGCTTGGGCGGCACATGTAATTCAGAATTTACTGAAAAAGTTTTTTTACACAATCCAAACATTTATTATCAAATTGCATGTGATTAATTTTTCATTAGATTATAAATGGCTAATATTCAATAGTTGCGAAGTATGGAAACTAAGGGTAAGATTGGGTAAATAATTTAATTAAATTCTTTTGAAAAAAAATTAAAATATAAGGATTTATATTAAAAATAATTTATAAATAAATTATTTTGTGTTTAAAAAATTATTATAGAAGTATTTATTTTAAAGTTGTGTAATAAATAGAAATGATAAAATAATTTTTGAGAATGAGAGAATAAAGTCAAATTTTTTAATTTTTTTCAAAAGCTCTTAGATAATTTTTGAAAAGTTAAAACATATCTTAAAAATGGTACCAAACACCATTATATAATTTTTTGTAACTCAAAGCTCAAAAAAATTTTTTTTGAAACTTTTCAAACTTACCCCTAATATAAATACAAAATACAAATTTACACTCTATTAATTAATTTAGGTTTAAATTTTCGTCTTGTAACAAACAATTCTGATCTAGGATGGATTAGTTTCAAATACGTATCAATTAATTTTTTATTTTATCATTTTATCAACTTTTTTATTTTAAAAAATCTTAATCTACAGAATTGGACATATTAAAAGACACATATATATATATATATATTAGGTAAGTTTTAATCATTTTAATTATATAAAATATTTAAAATAATTTTTTATTTTAATAAATAATAACATATTATTTTTAAATTTATTTCAAAAATACGTATTAAAAATAAAGTTGAATATACTGTTATATGATAATATTTAAATTTATTTAAATATATCAAAAAGTATTTTTTATTTTTTTCAAAAATATAGTAAAAAAAAGTGTCTTGTAAAAAATGCATATATTTTAGTGAAGATGAAAACTCAGGCACAGTTGACTTCACGTGAAGTTGATGGCTAAAAACGATTAGATAATTTAATTAATTTGACTAAATTTATATCTAACAATTTTCAGTTATCAACTTTATGTAAAGTCGACTGCACCGAAATTTCCACCGAAATGTACATGCTCCATAGTTGGGTACAAAAAGAAAATTGAAAAGCTGATAATGGGCAGAGTTAGGAGCTAAAATTCAGATAATTGGAGGGTTGAAGGCGTGGGATTTCTTAGTATGGTTATGAACCATTGAAGGTGGCAAATAATTCTGGTGTGGGTGTGGACCCCACACTTACTTCTTTGTGAATTTTGGTTTAACTCCATCCATTTGGAAAATTGATTCTATTTTAGCTACTGATTGATTATGGGTTTTATTTTTCAAAGTGCCAGAAATCCACTACGCAAATGGCCCTGCCTTTCTACCTTGATTCCCTTATATTGGATAAAAAGAATAATAACTTCATTTAAATATCTAAGAGTAGCTGTGTTAAGGAAGATTTTTTAGAAATAACAGTTTACTCATTTTAAATATTACTAATTAACTACTAGTTAAAAATAATAAATTCTATTAACACGCTAGTATTTCTCAACTTAGCCTCATCTTTCAAATAAAAAATAAATAAACTTCATTGTTATATTGTTTTTCATGCGACACTTTCATGCATCAACATTTTCTTTTTCACCATCATCTCTTGCGAAATTTCCGAAAAAAAAATATTAAAATTTTCTTATTTATAGTAGTTATAAATTACTATGTTGGATATTTAAATTGTATTGAATATTTATAAGTCTCCCCACAGAGACATATAGCATAGTCCATGTAAATTTTATAAATTTTAAATTACATTTAAGATTTGTTCTGCCAAGAATGTCATGACATCTCTTTCCTTTGACAAGAACTCAAGATTTGTATCTAACATTAACAGTTTCAAGTAATGACAAAGCATGCCTCATCACTTCCAAATGAAAGCAAAACTATTTATTACTAGCTACAAGCCTACAACACTTTTCTATTTTGTATTTTTCTTGAGAGCCCTTTGAGGAGCACCTAGGATAGTAAGAAAGGAAATTGGATGATCAAGTGTTAATCAACTTCTGACATACAAAAACCAACAACCTTTGTTTTCTACTGTCACAAGAGACTAAGCAAGTTGTCACATTATTGGCCATCACATTGCAAGGAATAGGTCTCTGATTAAGTACATGTCAAATTTTTAGGATAGGAACCAACAATAATATCCCTTTGGCTAATCTCATTTTAAACAGTTTATATATATATATATATTGCTCATTAATGATGCATGGAACATGTGAACAAGTAACGTTTTCTTGCTATCCATTTAGCTACAAAATTAGATGGATTTTAAGAGAATCTTTTTCTTCACTAATTGTCTATGTTGGTAAGTCGTATGTATTGGATAAGGTTGAATACATTTTTTTTTTAATTAGTAAGTTTCATTTTTTTTTTTAATTTTTATTCTAAAATGATCTAGATGTACATTTTGGATAAAGTTAATTATTTACGCTGTTTAAATATCTTTTAATTTAAGATTAGTTATTTAAATTATTTTAATATTAAATTTGACATAAAATATACTCTATCAATTGAAAATAATCACATTTACTTTATATATTTTTATACGTACATATTAACTTGTACTTTTTTGCCTAAAATTTTTGTATTCCGTCCATATTTTAAAAATTTGAAAGAAATGATGACCTAATATACTATTTAAAGTTTTTATGTACTATCAAATATAAAACATGTAATTTAATTCATATTATTGTATTTTTTTATAAAATAAAAATTTAATTTCACATCTCAAGTAGAAAAATGTGTATACTGTAATATTCAAACACTTTGAATATATAGTATATATACTAAATATAGATTTTTTTTATCTTCTATATTTTTATCTGTGGAGGAGGCTATGTGGCTAATGCTACTCGCGTTTTGTTGTTATTATTTCTAAAATGTCCTCGTTAATCTAAGTTAATCACTTTGTCTATTGTCGTTATCCTGTTTTAGTAGGGAAATGTTTAGCGATGTCAACAGGGCAGGGCGGGGGCGGAGACAGGGGATGCCTCCCTGTTCTCCATTTTCGCCCTCAGATTTGCTCCCCATCTCTATCTTCATTCTCCGTCGTGGGGGAATATTGTTCCCCATCCCTATTTTCTACGGGGCCCAATTCTTTGCGGGGACCCAATTCTCCATCTAGATAATAGTTCTAACTAATTATTGGTTTCTATATGAATATAGTTGCAAGTATCTATCTTATACAAAAACTGCAAGATTTTATACAAAAAGTCTAAATGACACGATGGTGACTTCTTTCGAAATGACGCAATGGGGGGACGCAACGACGAGGCAAAAGACAAAATAGTGGACGAGGTGGGAGACGCGACAACAGAGAGAAGAATGGACACGACGGCAGAGTTACGAAAAGGAACACTGCAAATAGAAATTACGACGCGGTAAGGGTGATGGCACGGTGAGGTGTAACGATGCGGTGAGAAGGGTGGCGAGGGGGTGGCCGGCTGGCTGCAGAGAGGTTGGATGGAGTATGAACAGCGTTAGGGATCTCTAAATTGAAGAAGGGTTATGTAAATAAAGATTAGGAGTTGTAGGTTTCTATATATATGTGTGTGTGACAAATGACTAAAAAACATATATGAGAAATAAACTATTAAGGATAATTCAAGAAATTCATACATTTCGGAGAATAGCGGGGACGGGGCGGGGATCCCCGCTCGAGTCTCCGCGCCTGCTTTAGGGGAATTTTGTCCCCATCCCCATCTCCATGGAAAAAATTCTCCACAATCGAATCCCCATTCGGAACAGTCTCCGCAGAAATTTCCGCATCTCAGAGAGTTTTGACTTCCCTATAAATGTTATTACTTTTAGCTAAGTTTGTTTATATGTTGTATTTGGAATTCATATTATTGAGTAGGAATTGTTTAATTTATACAATTTAGAGGAAGATGAATTAGTAACTCCATGTCCCTTCCTGCATTAGATTAATGAACATGACAATAACATAAACATAGAAATTTGTAAGATAAATATACAGATTTTTTTTAAAATAAATCAAAATTTCTCAAAACAAATTAATACACGTATTGAGATATATGGTATAATATAATCCATTTCTATCAAAATAATGATCTAAAAAAATACATAAATTAACATAAAAGTAAATCTTAGTAATGTTTGAAAATTGAAATATATGAGTTGTTCCTGCCTAGGGCTCCGGCCAAGGTATAGGTCGGTGGCAGCTACAAGGATGCTTGCATGGCTGCTCTCGCTCAAAGATCGTGACACCAATGCGAGTCTTGTCTGAGTAGTGAGGAGTACTTGCAAAAAGGACTCCGATGCTTAAGTTAGTTTATGCGCAGAATAATATCTTAACAATGATTATCGTGAGTAGTGAATTCTGACTGTGTTTTTGTTACTCGGACTTGATTTCTATTTAACGAAGTAGTGTAACCGCACTGTGAATCTGTATCATAAGAATCCTGGCTTAGTGGTTCGTTGATTCCGAGATTTGGTTCGCTGATTCTGTGCTTTGCTTTATGCATTTGGTCAAACCGAGTTATGACGTTAGGTTCCGAGCTTATTGATGCGTGAGCATCTTCTCTATCTTTTCCTAGTGAATTTACATTCAAATTGTTGAGTTTAATCAAAATTTAAATATCTTTTAGCCAATGTGGATGCTACTTTGAGTTGTGTGCATTTCTATTTATTTTAGGTAGCATTCGGATGGATTTGACGGAGTTTTGTAGCAGAAAAGGAAGAAAGCGAATGATGCTGTCAACCCCGACCTCTTTGCACTCAAACAGAAATAACCTGAGCTATAGAGATCCAATTGACGTGATTTTAGCGGCATTGGAAATCTAACTTCCAGAACTTTCCAACGATATATAATAGTATACCCTTTTCTTCCATTTCACTCTACCTCCTCCACGCTGAACTTGAGCTTTCTCAAGTTCAGCGTGGAATCTAACGCACAGAGGAAGAATCACGTATCATCCCACGCTGAACTTAGGTTAATCCAAGTTCGGCTTGGATTCAAGCTCCAAAGGACGCGTATTGCTCTCACCCACAATGAACTTGAGAATTCTCAAGTTCAGCGTGGACCATAATGAGCCCAATGGTCCCTATGCACTCATACAAAGCTGCGCTCAAGTTAATTAATTTTGATTTAGTTTTGATTTTATTTATAATTAGGAAAAGATATTATTTTAGTTTTAGGAAATATATTTTACATTAATTAGGATTAGATATAAAAGGAAAAAGAATAAACCCTTCGGATTCTCTTCTCTTCTACCTCATTCCGCAATTTACAGTTTTTGAGAATCCTAGTTTTCTCTCTGAACCATGAGCAACTAAACCTCCACTGTTAAGGTTAGGAGCTCTGTCTATTGTATGGATTGATAATATTATTTTTCTATTTTAATTCATATACTGATTTATAATTCAAGAATTATTTTCGTTCTTTATCTTATGAATTTGGGTGGAACGGAAGTATGACCCTTGTTCTAATTGAGTTCTTGTATAACTTGGAAAAGCTCTTTACTTGAACAACAACTTGAAAATAATTTCTCCTAAATTTCTAATTATCTGGACTTAACGGGATACGTGACATATAATCCTCTTATATTTGGGTAATTAGGATTTCTGTGGCATATAAACTAGAATTGAACTTCACCCTCTAATTGGAATTAAGTGACCAAAGAATTGGCGGTTGATGAATTTTAGAGGAGACTAAAAAGGTCTAAGGAATTAGGGTTTAGTCACATATAGTTTGCCATGAATTAAATTTTACATGATTAAAATAGTTAGTAAGAAAAATCAATCCGAAAAATAGATAACTCTGAAGACTTAACTGTTTCTCCATATATTACTCACTAATTGTTTACTGTTTGCTTTCTGATATTCTGAATTTACTGTTAATGCTTTTGAACCTTCAAACACCATTTTCTATTTGCCTAACTAAGTAAATCACTTAACCATTGTTGCTTAGTCCATCAATCCTCGTGGGATCGACCCTCATTCACTTGAGGTACTACTTGGTACGACCCAGTGTACTTGCCGATTAGTTTGTGGTTATAAATTCCGCACCACTTATAGGGACGGATCACAGCCCCCAAGTTTGACTTACTTCGAATGTTACGGAAGTGAGTTAAGCTTTTGGAAAGTAGCTTCATGAATGTTATAGCTCGGTTTGCGCCTCTTAAGCCCCCAGGCTTAACTTGCTTATGTGGCATCATTAATAATTGCGTGTCTTGAAAACTGTTGTTTGCAATAATTCCTATCTGTTAAGTTCCCCATGGTGCATTTGTCCCGTTGATGCAGATGAAAAGCCTTTCTGACTGTGCATTTTGTCTTATTTGATCGTGTGGTAGTGGGTGTGTGTAGTTATTACCTTCCCTTACTATTTCGAAAAAACACTAACTTGTCTCTTCTCCTATTTACTGTTGAAGATGTCTTCCAGAGGTACACCCTCTTCCCCTCTTTTCCTTTGTTTTTACTGCTTTCCTGTTCATCATGAAAAAAGATAAAGTGGTGGAAGTAAAAGATGATTAGTACCTTTGGGCATTGGGTACATGCAGATGTGAAATGTTGTGCCTCTCTATTTCATAATGTCGAGTCTTTGTCTGTTTTAGACAGTGTTAATTGTGTTAAGAAGGGTGCCCGTGTGGGTGTTGACTTTCTCCCTTGTAATAGCGAGGAAAGAGTTTGTGAGAGGAGAGGTAACTGGTCGTATTTCTATTTCTATAGCTCTATTCTGAATGAGCTCCAGGTGAAGTTCCCTTTTACAAATTTTGAATGTAGTGTGTTGACACAGCTTAACTATGCTCTGTCACAGTCACACACTAATTCATGGGCATTTCTTTGCGCGTTTCAGTATTTGTTTAGTTTTCTAAAATTTGAACCTTCTTTAAACATGTTCTTCTCCCTTTTTCAATCGAAAGGTGTGAAGAAAGGCTTATGGGTGAACCTTAGTAGTTACCCTGGATGTTCATTGTTTGTTTTGTATAAATCTTCTTTCAAAAATTTTAAAGAGGTGTTTGTGAAAGTTTGCTCGAAGGAGACTGGGTACCCGTTTTACTTGGATGATGAATTGGCTGAGGTTTCCTTTATACTGGTGTTCAGAGCCTATGCAAGTGCTTGAGGCTGTTGGAAGGACTCCCGAGAAGGACCTAATTTTAGATTACCTTGTTGAGTGCTTTGCCTCTGGGAAACTGTTATCTATTCCTGATCTTTTGAAGTTTGAGGATAACAGAGATTCTTTGTCGAGATACATAGGTAGCACTTTTTGTTTGTCTCCTGAAGTTGCTCAATCTAGTTCTCATGCTGTGAAGAGGAGGAACACTGAGTCTCATAAGTCCTTGGAGGTGGTATCTGCTGAGGCCGCTCAGGGAGCTATTGTTCAGCTTGAAAGGCCTAAACAGATGCGACTACATGGATTTGCTCGTGGTTCAGATTCAAGGTCTGTATAGAGTGATCAGTTTTCTGTATCCGAGCTGGCCGACAAGGTTGGTCAGTTCCCTGGTGACGTGGATTTGCTTAATGGTGCTAGTATGGAGGCTGTTGGTCAATATATGCAGGTATAATTTGGTATTGTTGTTTTTCTTTGTATTGCTTATTGGTTTGTCACATTTTTATGAAATGTTTTTTGTAGGTCATTGCTACTAGGATGTTGTGTATAGGTTGCACCACGAAGCTGTTGGGTGCTGGTGAGAAGGAGTATGTTGGTAAGATTGTTTTGTTAGAGAAAATTGCTGCTCAGAAAGAGAAAGAGCTTACTGGGAGAGATACTCTTATTGCCGAGAACACAAAGAAAATGAAGGATCAGGAGGAAGAGGTAGAGACCTTTCGTGGGCAAATTTGGGATTTGCAGAGTCAGATGTCGCAAGCTGATATAGAAAAAGGTAAGATGGTGGCCCGAGTTCGTGAGCTCGAGGTTGAAGTTATGGAGATGTTTGCAGTGGGTTTTGACCGGTTCATAGCCAAGTCTCTATTTTCTCTCCAAAATTTGATGTTTCAAAATTGGATGTGACAAAGATTGTAGTCGGAGGGAAACTTGTTGATGATGACCCTGATGAGGCCAAGGGGGAAAATGCGGCCGAAGCTAGCAAATAGTGATTTATCTAGGTGGCCTTGTTAATTATGTATTTATTGTATAGTGACTTTGGGATTTGTAGTTTTTCAATCCGTTATTGTGACTGTTTATTTTGGTGGTATTTTGAAAAACTTGTTTGACATTTTGTATTAATTTGTGCTTGACAAGCAAATTTAAGAAAAGTAGGATTTGACATGGATATTTGTTATTGATATTTTCTTGCCTCGAATGTTTGATGCCGGACAGTTCCGTGTTTACAAAGATAGTTGTCAACGGGAAACTAAGTAGATGATGAGCCTGAAGGAGAAGTCCAGGTTGAGACCGCTGATGCAGTTGTTTAAAGATGATTGACTGTGTTGTTGATTTGTAATTGACTTTTGACTTTATTCTGAGTGTTTCAAAAACTCTGTGATCGAAATGTATTTGGAGTTTGTTTCAATTGACATTATATGCAACTTACTTTGCGCCGCCTATTGCGGATACGTTTTTTGCCTCCTGTTTTGTTGTTGAGCACGTAGTCGTTTAGAATGCATGAAATAGAATGTATGATTTTGATAACTTGGAATGGTAATTCATAAGGTTGAATGACATTTGACATGCTTGAAGTGGTCGGCCTCATTAAAACCTCCCCGAGTAAAACCCTCCTTAGGGATAAAACCTCGGTGGTAGGAAAAAGAGTACCTTCTGAACTTCAGACTTTGATAAGCAACTAGGTATAATAAAGTCGTAATGAAGAAATGTTCCATGTGTTTGGTAAATCGACTCCTTCTAGAGTTTGCAGCGAGTATGCTCCTCAGCCATGTACTTTGGTAATTCGGAAATGGACCTCCCAGTTAGCAGCGAGCTTTCCTTGTCCTGGTGGTTTCCGAACATCTTCTAAGCGTCTGAAGACTAGGTCTCCTTGTTGTAATGTCCGTGGTCTTACCTTTTTGTTATATTTGTTCCGTATTATTTGTTGCATTGCTTCGCTTCTAATCCTTGCTTCATTTCTTACTTTTTCTAGCGTGTCCAACTCGGCCTTTCTTGTTTGGTTGTTCACGCCGTCCTCGAAGTAGTTTGTCCTTATTTATCATTGAGATATTTCTACTGGGGTCATGGCATCGGATCCGAAGACCAACTTGAAAGGTGTTTCGTAGGTCGAGCTTTGTGGGGGTAGTGTTGTATCCCCAAAGTATCTCAGGTACCAGTTCGGCCCATTCTCCCTTTGCTAATGTTACCTTTTTCTTAAGTGCCTACAAAATGACCTTGTTAGCTTCTTCGGTGAGCCCATTAGTTTGCGGGTGCTCAACCGAGGAAAAGTGGTATTTTATGTTTAAATTGGATAAGAAAGAGGCTATTTTCCTATCTGTGAACTGCCTACCATTATCAGTAACAATATCCATAGGTAATCCATATCGGCATATAATAAACATCCAAATGAAATGTTTTACCTTGTCCGCTGTTATCTTAGCCAAAGGTTGAGCCTCTATCCATTTAGTAAAGTAGTCTATTGCTACTAGAAGGAATTTCACCTGACCCTTCGAAATTGGGAAGGGCCCGAGTATATCCATCCCCCATCTGTGAAATGGCTATCCGACCTCTGTTGTGTGTAACATCTTGGCCGGATTATGTATGATCAGGGCAAACTTTTGGTAGCAGTCACATTTGCGTACTTTCTCTAGGCAATCTTTCTTTAACGACGGCCAATAGTACCCAGCTCTTAGTATCTTTGCTGTGAGACTTCTGCCTCCTACATGTGTGCCACAGATCCCCTCGTGAGCCTCGGCCATGGCAAGGTCATCTTCTTCTTCCCCTAGGCATTTGAGTAGAGGTCGTGAAAATCCTCTACAATATAGGTCGTCACCGATAATGGTGAAGGAACTAGCCTTTCTCCTGAAGAGTCTTTGGTTTGACTCTTCCTGAGGTACTTCTCCGAGCTTCAAGAAGGTGAAGTATGGGGTCCTCCAGTCTTTTGCCTGTGACAAGCTTAAAATGAGGTTGTTCCAAGTACTGGGATATTCTAGTGTTATTTGTGACAGTGTGGTCTTATCTTCTGGTTTTCTCGTTGTAGCTAGTTTCGATAAGACGTCTGCCCTATGATTTTCGTTTCTGTTAATATGTGTGACAAACCCCATTTGTAGGGTTTATCTTGTATTGATTTTTGGGGATTTTATCACCTTTTACCCATATTTATTCAAGAAATAGCATGGTTTTGTATATTCTCCTTTAATTGTGCTTGAATGTGAAAACATGCTTTTTAGGACTCAAAATAGCTAAATTTAATTCACCTTGATTCTATTAGATGCCTTGATATGTTTGTTAAGTGATTTAAGGTTTAGGAGGCAAAGATTGGATCAAGGGAATGAAGAAAGAAAGCATGAAAAGTTGGAGAACTCATAAAGAAATGGAAGAACCGGAAAGCTGTCAAGCCGACCTCTTCGCACTTAATCGACCATAACTTGAGCTACAGAGGTCCAAATGATGCGGTTCTAGTTGGGTTGGAAAGCTAACATCCGGGGCTTCGAAACGATATAAGATTTTCCATAGTTGCATCGCGCATAGGGGCGCGCACGCGCATGGTACGCGGACGCGCCGATGGTGGCACATGACCCACTTAATGCAAACGTGGCCAGCGATTTTAGAAGCCTTGTGGGCCCAATCCAACTCATTTCTAATGCTATTTAAGCCAAGGATTGAAGGGGAATCAACATACTTTTACATACTTTTCATACTTTAGATGTTAGTTATCATTAGTTTAGTTTTAGCTTAGTTTAGTAGTGAGAATTAGTTTCTAGAGAGAGAAGCTCTCACTTCTCTCTAGAATTAGGATTAGGTTTAGTTCAATAATCTTAGATCTAGATTTTAATTCATGCTTTCATCTCCTTCTACCTCTCAATTCTTGTTGTTACATTCATTCTTCTTCCATTCTTTTGTTGTAATTTCCTTTATGTTGTTCTTATGTTTTGTTGTAGATCTACTATTGTTCATTCCATTTTCTTTCAATTCAATAAGAGGTAATTCATGTAGATCTTGTTTCCTTTAATTGTTGTTGTTAATTCTTTACATTTGATTGTAGTTAGAATTAATTCTTGTTGTTGATTTACTATGTTTTTCTTTTGTGCCTTCCAAGTGTTTGATGAAATGCTTGGTTGGATTTTAGAGTAGAGTTTTATGTTCTTGGCTTGGAAAGGTAACTTAGGAACTCTTGAGTTACTAATGTCCAAGTAATTGATGATTGGGATTCATTGACTCTAGTTCTCACTAATTGAATTAGTGGAGAGTTAGGACTTATGGACTAGGATTGATATAGCTCATTTGACTTTCCTTTACTACTAGTTAGAGGATGATGTAATGAGATTAATCCTTGCCAATTCTCATATTGTGGTTAGTGATTAGGATAGAGATCTTTGACCACCAACCCTTGCCAAGACCTTTTTAGCCATTAGTTTACTTTCTTACCATTTATCTTTCATGCTTCATATCAAAACCCCAAATATAACTCACAACCGATAACAAGACACTTCATTACAATTCCTAGGGAGAACGACCCGAGGTCCAATACTTCGGTTTATAAATTTTAGGGGTTTGTACTAGTGACAAACAACTTTTTGTATGAAAGGATTAGTGATTGGTTTAGAAACTATACTTGCAACGAGAATTCATTTGTGAAATTCTATACCATCAAAAATCCATTCGTCAATGTGTTATTTGAAAATTCTGGAATTGTGTGATTAGCTATTTTACCCGCGTATGATATTGTTCTAATGAAGGTTCGCATACCTGGAAAACGTCGTTTACCTGTTGGACCACCAGCAGGGAGTCGCAATAGACCTTGATCTTTTGTATTCCGCATTCTTTTGCCAAACGTAAACCGGCCAAAAGTGCTTCGTATTCGGACTGGTTGTTGCTGACAGGGAACATGTACTTTATTGATTGCTCGGTTGTCAGTCCGTTGTTATCTCGGAGTACGATTCTAGCTCCTCCCCCGCCCTCATCGGAAGCTCTATCCACTTATAGTTCCCATTTGGGGGTAAACATCGGGTGTGGAAGTGAACTCTGCTACAAAGTCGGCCAAAGATTGCGATTTTAATGCCCCCCGAGCTTGGTATTCTATGTCATGTTTGGAGAGCTCGATGGACTATTTGGTCAATATTCCTGCAAGGTCGGGCCTAGTCAGCACTTGTCCCAGTGGTTGATTTGTTCGTACTATGACCTTGTGGCTCTAAAAATAGTGCATTAGGCGTCTCGCGGTGATTACTAGGGCATAGGCCAGTTTTTCGATGGCTGGATATCGCATTTCTACATTCTGCAGGATTTTGCTAACATAGTATACTGGGTTTTGTTGTCGACCTATTTCTGTTACAAGCACAGATGAAATTCAATTAACAGATACCGAAAGATACAAATATAATGGGTTACCAGGTTTTAATTTTGCCAATATGGGAGGTGATGATAGTATCCGTTTGAACTTGGCAAATGCGTTTTCACATTGCTCTGTCCACTCAAACTTCTTTGATTTTCATAGTGTGTTGAAGAAGTGATCCGATCTTGCTGCCATTGTTGGTAGAAATTTCGATAGTGTAAAATCCGGTTAATTAACGGATAATTAACCCATAAATTAAAATATATTATAGAAAGTGAGAAATAAAGTTTTTATGGTTTAATATGATAGAGCGAATTAAAACAAGAATTTTGACACCAATTTTAAAAAAATCGGCCCAAGATTGAGCCGAACGGGACAAACCGGACCCACGTTGGGCCCAAGGGCCCAGCCAAGCTCTCATTTAATGAGAGAGCTCAGCACTCTCTTCTCCAAGAACACACACACGCTGAAAATTGGCAAAGGGGAAGGGGAGAAGTTCCAAAACCCTTGTCCCAAATTCAATTGATCATAACTTTTGATTCGGAGCTTCGATTGACGCACCGTTTGCAGCCATGCAACCGTGACGTCGAGCTCTACAAAACCCATATCATTATTCTTGAGGTAAGCCACATTTTCTTTCTCGAATCCTCAGCCCTCATTTTCGAATTTTAGTGGGTAAAGTGTTGAGATTTTTGAGTTTGGATATTGTAGGCTCAAATTAACTTGAAGGGAAGGGTTGCTCTTGCTTCCTTGATCCTTGGGTAAGATAAGAGACCTCAAAACCCTAGTAAAATGTTGAATTTAAGGTATTGGGTATTGAGTTGTTGTGTTTTGGTGTGATATTGTGGCTTAGGCCTTGTGTATATGAGTATTGGAGCTTGATTAGTGGTTTTGAAAAGCTTTGGAGTTGAGCACCAAGCTTGGAAATCTGTTGGTGGGGTTTGGAAATCTTGGAAGTTGAATTTGAGAGTGTTCCGGGTGGAACGGGAATCGACCAAGGTATGGTTTCGGTTTCCTGTATCTAAAATGTAATGTGATTGTGAAAACGTAGGCTAGTGAACCTAGGATAATAGGGCTTTGGAATGTTGATGTAGTTGTTAGATAAATTGGATTGAGTTATATATATATATATATATATATATATATGAATGATGGTGAAAATGATTGTGAGTGGTTGTATTGGTTGGTAATTCATGTAATGTTGTATGAGATATGGATTAATATGTTGGATTGATGATAGAGTTGAGACTCTTGTTAATGAACATGATTTGATGTATAAAATTGATTTGTGAATAGATATGTATATGTATATGGTGATGGATAAATTGATTATTTATTTGGAGGTTGATATATGAAACGTTGATGTTGATGTGAGATTGGGTTAAATGAGGAACAATTGGTGGGTTGGTGTTTGAATGAGTGAATAGAAGTGTTTGATTTTGGATGACTGAGTTTGGTTGGTTTTTGGATGAATTTGGAATGTATGTTTTGAAATTTGGGAGTTTATGAGTTTTGGTAAAAATGGGATTTTGACGAATTTCAACGGATCATATCTCGAGCTATTGTTTTTAGAATTTGATGATCTTTACATCAATTAAAAGATAATTTAATAAGCTTTAAGATGGTTTAAATTTGGTAGAAATCTGAATTTTGTGGAAGGAGATATGATCGTTGGAAGTTCGGGCCAAAAATCTGAATTCTGCAACTTCTGCAGAATTTGTGATTTCTGATTTGTGTGCGCATGCACAGCCTGTGCGCATGCACACCCCGCGGAATTTTGAATATGTGTGCACGCACAGCCTTGTGCGCACGCACACGCGGGGATAGGGCTGCTGATGGGAGCGCTAGCACGCACTGTGCGCACACATAACCAACAAAGGATTTCGAGCTGTGCCTACGCACAGCCCTGTGCGCACGCACAGGTTGGAAATGGTATGCTGTTGGTGGCGCTAGCACATCTTGTACGCGCACTCAACCCTGAAAATTTAACTTTTTGTGCGAATGCACAAGCCTGTGCGCACGCACACTTTCTGAAACTGCTTCTGGGCGTGCACACGCACACCCCTGTGCGTACGCACGCAACCCAGTTCTTTTTTAAAGCTACTGTTTTTAAGTCTTGCACATTCCCAACAAGCTTGTAACCTTTCGAGATGTTGTTTCTCACTTATAAACCCCCAATTTTATCCCCTAAATCTTAAATTGATGTAAAATGCCTAGTGAATGAAAGTAAGCTAGGGAAGAGGGTGACTTGTGGAGGAAGAAGGGGATGTTATTGAGGAGGATGGTGGAGTGCTGTATATGATATGAGCCGAATGGCTGGATATGATATGAGCCGAATGGCGGTGTGTAATGATGATCATGGCTGATTACGGATTATGATTTGTAAGCCGGATGGCTGAGATGAATGTTAATATATGGCTGTGATTTATATGCATATATGCTGAATTTTTTATTTTTGTGAATGTTGCACTCCACCTATCTGAGATACGAGTTTCCCTTGGTGAAAGCAGTGGTTAGCCACCACGTTCTCCAGGTAGAGACTCAATACTTTGTTGACCCTATGTCGTAAGTGTGGCCGGACACTGTGAAAGTTCTGGATGAGCTCGCCCCCGTAAATATACACCAGTGAGGGTGTTGGATATATATGAATTATGATTTATTTTGAGTATAACTCGAGTTGGGGATGCACGATAGAGGGACAGTCCAATGGTTAGCTACCAGGACTTGTCGGGTTGGCTTTATAACCGACAGATGAGACTCATTAGCCACTAGGACAGGCATGCATCATATGCATTATATGTGATTTGTCTGGATTGCCTAATTGACTACATCATTACTTGCAAATTGCCTATTTGTCTTACCTGCTTCCTACTTGCGCTCTTTGTTTGATATACTTATGTTTGCATTTCTATTACTGTAGGTGGTTGGGAGGTTTGTAGGATTTGGAAAGGGGATATCTAGTTAGTCTAAAGATCCTTAAGTTAGTCGCCTATTTACATTTGTTATGGTTTAGTTATGTTTATATGCTTTGATTATAATCTGGAAGTTCTAGGATTGCCTTCGGCTTTCCCAGGACATTACATGTTAGATATTTGGGCACTGTTACCATGCTGAGAACCTTCGGTTCTCACCCATGCGGATTTTGTGGTTTTCAGATGCAGGACGTGAGGCTCCTCGCTGAGACATGCTGGAGACTTCCTTTTGGCAGAGATCCTTGACTCTTGGGATTTTATTTTGATCACTATATACTTGTTTAGATACTATATTCTCCACTGAATATGTATTTTGTATTAACTCCTCTTAGAGGTTATTTTGGAGAAGCAGGTTTTGTATTTTGTCCTTTGGGGTTGTTTTTGGGTAATTCCCTTATATATATATATCGGACCAGTTATCTTCGCAAGCCGAGTCCCGAGTCTTGATATATATATTTTGGCACTCTTTTATATATCTCTTAGCGTCAGCTTTCTCTCTATCTATTCGTTTACGTTATCGATTGGAGTGTTGCGCATTTTTTATTTAACGGTTTTGATTTACCCCTTTTTCTTCAAAGGCTCCTAGTTATAAAAATTTTTGCAATACTATATGTACTAAATTTTGTTCTTAGAGGTCGTAATACCTCGCCACCTCTGTTTTATGACTTAAGCATAAGACTCTGTGTGTGGTAGGGTGTTACAGATAGAGCGGCTAGCCTTTCTGTGAGTTGTTGTACCTCTTTGACTGTTGATGGCGACTTCAAGTTCAGGATTGCCTCACACTTGTCGGGGTTTGCCTCTATTCCCCTTTGAGTGAGCATAAACCCTAAAAATTTTCCTCCATGTACTCCAAATGCACACTTTTCTGAGTTGAACCGCATATTGTATTTTCTTAATTGATCAAATACTTCTTTGAGGTCGGTCAGGTGTTCTTTTTCGGTGTTTGATTTAACTACCATGTCGTCTACGTACACCTCCATATTTTTCCCGATTTGCTTTTGGAATACTTTGTCCATTAAACGCTGGCAGGTGGCACCTGCGTTTTTTAGGCCGAACAACATGACCTTGTAACAAAAGTTGCCTTGATCAGTTATGAAGGTTGTCTTCTCTTTGTCGGCGGGGTGCATGAGTATCTGATTGTAGGCTGAATATGCATCCATGAAGCTTAGTATTTGATAGTCAGAAGTGTTGTCGACAAGCTTGTCAATACATGGCAAGGGATACAAGTCTTTTGGGCATGCTCGGTTTAAGTCGGTGAAGTCCACGCACATTCGCTATTTTTCTGAGTTCTTCTTTACCATCACTACGTTTGCCAGCCATGATGTGAATTGTATTTCCCAGATAAACCATGCACTTATCAGTTTTTATGTTTCCTTTGTTGTTGCTTCGGTTCTTTCCTTCCCGAGTTGTCTTCCCTGCTATTTTACTAGCCGAGCTTTGGGGTCCAAGGCCAGCCTATGACATATGACATCCGGGTGTATCCCTGGCATGTCAGCCGGAGTCCATGTGAATAGGTCGGCATTGGCTCGGAAAAGGTCTGTTACCTGCTGTGTGTATCCTGCAGGCAAAGTAGAACCGATGTTAGTGTATTGATCCTTATCTTCTATCAATCTTACCTTGTTTAAATCATCTTCAGGTGTGGGCCTTTGTTCATGGTTGATCCGTGGATCTAGCTTGGCAAGGTCTGGTATATCACTAGCGTTGTATACTGAGTTTATTCTCGTTGTTGGTGTCTGCTAGACTTTGAGACTTGCGTTGTAGCATTGTCTTGCTTCTTTCCTGTCTAAATGTATTATTGCTATAGCTCCTTTCTCTGAACAGAACTTAAAACACAAGTGAATAGCGGAGACTATAGCTCCAAAAGCATTTAAAGATGGTCTGCCTAAAATGATATTATAAGGAATAAAGTAGTCAAAAATTAAATATTGTATGTCCAAATTTTTTGAGTGAGAAAGTTCCCCTAAGGTCGTCCTCACCCAAACATAACCTGTTACGGGGACTCTCTCCCCTGAGAATGCGACTAGTTCACCAGAGGATGGTTGTAACACTTTTTCATTCAGTTGTATCTTCCTGAAGGTTGATAGAAACATGATGTCAGCGCTACTTCCCTAGTCTAACAGGACTTTCCAGATTAGAAGGTCTCTGGTTGTTACCAAGATTACGACAGGGTCGTCGAGGTTAGGAGTCTTGGTCTCGAAGTCTTTGCTTGTGAACGTTATATCAGGGATTCTGGGTATGAGTGTATCAGATGGTGTTTCGTCCTATACTGTTAACATGGTTCTGTAACTTCTTTTTCTGGCCGAGCTTGTTTCTCCCCCGCACGCGAACCCTCCTAAAATGTAATTGATGACTTTCTTTGGTGGTTGACTATTCTGCCATTGAGACTTTTCATTGTTTGTCTTCAGGTGTTCTACCTCGTTCAAAGTTGACGGATCTTTCCGCACTTGCCTGCCAATGTATTTATCCAGCAAACCTTGTCGTGCCAGCCTTTCTAATGTGTCCTTAGCCACCACGCATTCATCCGTGGTGTGGCCGAATTTTTGGTGAAAGGCGCAGTGCTTTGTTTTGTCGACATACCTTTGGTCTTGGTACGTACCTACTCTGCTTGGTGGTTTTATGAGCTTATTGTGAAGGATTTCTTTTATTATGTCTTCCCTTTTGGTATTGAATTTGGTGTATGAATCGAATTTCGGAACTAGCTTAAAAGGTTTTTTAGAATCTTTGTTCTGGGACCTGTAAGGTCTTTCTTCTTCCTTCCTGAACGGTGGTCTCTCATTCCTCCAAGTTTCGCAGAGCTCCTCTATTTCAATTTGCCCAGTTGCTTTGTCCGGAACTCCTCCAATGTCTTCGGTTTTGCCACGGCGATAGCTTCCTAGAATTTTCCAAATCAAAGGCCACTCTTTATAGCGTGCAACTGCACCTCTGGATAAAGGCTAGGGATCTCCATGGCTGCTGTTGTAAAACGCGTCATGTAGTCCTTTAGGCTTTCATGCTGTCCTTGCTTAATTGTGCTAAGGTAGTCCGAGTCTCTCACATAGATTTTGGACGCTGCAAAATGATTGATGAACATCTTGGCAAACTCGTCAAAGGTGGTTATGGATCCTGCAGGCAAATTAGAAAACTATAATAAGGCAGCTCCATCTAAAAAAGTTGGAAAAGATCTGCACAGGATGGGATCAGAGTCACTATTGAGGAGCATCATAGACTCAAATTTTGCAACAGGATCTTTAGGACTCTGATCCCCTTATATGGGGCCAAAGTCATAGGGAGTGTAAAATTCTTAGGCATTTTGAAATTCATTATTTCTTCGGAAAACGGGTTTGTTCGTCATCTTCCAGTTTTGGGGGGTATTTCCCCTGTCTTTGCGTTAGAGTCTGACTGGTGCTCTTCGTGTTGATCGGTGTTTGCTTTTTTGTTGTCATCCTTCCGTTCTCCATTATTCTGCATTGTTGCTAATAGCTCGTCCATCCGCTGATTTTCTGCTAGCAAAGCGGCATTAACGGCCATGAGGTCGGTATTGGTTCGAGGATGTTGCTGAGTCTCCGAGAGGTTAGTTATGCTTCCTTTTTTGCAAAGAAAAAGGAGTACAAGGCGGATATGGATACGTTATAAAAATTAAAATAATGGGATGGGCAAAGTTAAACTCTTGGGCCCCACGGTGGGCGCCAAATGTTCCTGCCTAGGGCTCTGGCCGAGGTATAGGTCGGTGGCAGCTACAGGGATGCTTGTGCGGCTGCTCTCGCTCAAAGATTGTGCCACCAATGCGAGCCTTGTCTGAGCAGTGAGGAGTACCTGCCAAAAGGATTCCGATGCTTAAATTAGTTTATGCGCATGCAGGAATAATATCTTAACAATGATTATCGTGAGTAGTGGATTCTGACTGTGTTTTGTTACTCGGACTTGATCTCTATTTAAGGAAGTAGTGTAACTGCCCTATGAATCTGTATCCCAAGAATCCTGACTTAGTGGTTCATTGATTCCGAGATTTGGTTCGCTGATTCCGTGCTTTGCTTTATGCAGTTGGTCAAACCAAGTTATAACGTTAGATTATGAGTTAATAATAAAACCACTCTTAAATGAATAAACATATTTGTATCCGATGAATTGAAGATTCAATCATTTCAATTAAAATTTTAATAATAATTTATTATTTATAAATCCTTCTTAAATTTATGTATTTTTTTTACTCCATTTGTTAACTATTTTTTTGTTTGCTATATCTAAAATCCAAAATAAATTGTTAAATTTTTTATATGTCAATGCACTTCTTTATGTAAATAAGCATGCTTAACTAAAAGTTATTTTAATCAAGGTTGTGAGAACTAAATCAATCCATAAATTAATAGAGTGAAAATAGTCTAACTAAAATTGACCGTAGTTAAATTAATTTAATTAAATATAAAATAAAATTATTAAAAATTTAATATACAATTTTAAATATCAAAATTTTATAATTTTTAGACTAATAAAATTTCACAATTTTACATAGTAATTTGTCTATAATTTATTATTAAAAGTTTACAAATAAATTTAAATTTTAAAGTCTATAACTAAAGAAAAGTAAAATACACATAAATAATAAACACATAATATTGTTATACAAATAATTTTTTAATAATAGTAATAGTAGTAATAATAATAATAAAACTAATTCACACAAATTTAGGTTATTGGATTGTTAAAAGAGAGAAAAACCATTTTTTTAAAATTAAAACAACTTCGTTTTAGAAACATTAAATCAGAAATCTTAAAAAAGGGACTAATTTATACGATTTACTGGTTAGTTCCTTGGTTTTTTTTATGAATTTTTTATTAAGCAATTTTTTATATCAATCAAATCGATTAGAAAATCGATTTTTGATTAACTTAGTTGAATCGACTAGTCCAATTCGATTTTTCAGACCATGATTTTAATGATTTACTATGCAAAATTTTACTAAAATTTTATCTTAAAAACAAAGAAAAACAAACAAACAAACAAATTGTGGCTCCCCAAATTAAATAGCTACAGCTCTAGACCTAGATTTAGTGATCTTTAAAAGTATACTTTCCAAAATAAATAAAATAAATAGTTTATTATTGAAAAGAGTTGTTTTAAAATTTTCTAACAAAGTCACATCACTCATTGCAAGAAGGCATGTCTGGCTAAATAAACATACTTAAATAAAGGTATTTTAAGGATAAATATATAAAATGTTACTAGATTTTTATCTTTCATGTTAAAGAAAAAATAAAAGAAAAACAAAGAAACAAACTCTTGCAATGACACTTCCCCAAATTAAATAGCTGGACTTGGATTTGGTGACTTTTAAATGTGTATGTACAAAAGAAAATAATTTATTATATATATATGGGAAAGAGTTGTGTTTGAAATTCTCTGTCAAATTTTATTATATTATAAAAGATAAGATTATATTTATAAAAAATTGATAAGTGTAAAATATTTTTTACTTAATAAATTAGTTTTTGAGGTTAAGTTTGGTCTATTCAATTTTATATTCAATTTTAAATTTCATTCAGTATTAAAATTTATTTTTCGATTTAATGTTGTTAAGTCATCTGTTCACATTCCAGATGATAAAATTTGCATGCGAAGGAGTATATTATAAATTTTACATCTCAAAAATAAAATTTTAAAAAAATTTATAAATGTGAAACAAATTTTTTTTATGATTTGGAGAAAATTTATGTTTATTAAAAGAATTGATGTTTTTCTTTGTTCAGAAATATTTTTGTTCTTCTGAATTTAAGAGTTATTTGAATAAAATTATAGAGAATAGGTTGGAGACACAAATAATATTACTATCATTCTCCTATTCTAAATTTTTAATGTCCCAAATTCGTCATTTTCAATGGTGGGGTGATATTTCTCTTTGTTGAGAAGTTAGTTTTTGTTGTTCCGAATTTAAGAGTCATTTGAATAAAATTGTAGAGAGTAAATTGGAGATACGATATTGCTGCCATTCTCCTATTCTGAAATTTCAATGTCCCGAATTCGTCATTTTTAATGGTGGGGGATGCACCAGCAAAGCAAAGACTCTGACGCTAAGTTAGCATGGGTCGCGAGAAACACTAAATTAGAGATCATACCTTAGTGCACGTATTTAGAATAATACATATATTGTGAGACCACAAAATTAAAGGACCCATGCTAACTTGAGCGTCAGAGTCCTTGCAGGTGCACCCTCCACCATTGGAAATGACAAATTTAGGACATTGAAAATTCAAAATAGGAGGATGGTGGCAACATCGTGTCTCCAATCTACTCATTACAATTTTGTTCAAATAACTCCTAAACTCGGTAGAGCAAAAACACTTCTAAATATAGTGCCATCTGTGGAGACACGTCACTTGTCACATTCTCTTCTTTCTAAGTTCTACCCCGAGATAAGTTTAGCACGAGATATGTTCACAAAGTGAATAATGTAAAAAAAGAGTAGAAAATGCATGGTTACAAAAGACAAATATTAAAGCACATAATACAAAAATTTCATCAAAGAGATGAAAAGATTTACAAATTTAAATTTGTGATTATATCACTATAGAGCTTCAAATACTTATAATTGTTAAACCAATTAAATGGTCAGTGATTTGGAGGCTTAGTAACATCGTAAAAGTTGTGAAGTAAGAAATCGGAAAAAAAAATTTTTGCAAATTTACCAAAAAAATACAACTTAACATTCACAGATCGAAGTTTACAAAGTCGAAAGACGGAAACTCTATCTCATGTTAAAAATCTTAATTAAGTTCCTTGAAATCAAACCACATTCATATTTAGAAACGTAAAAGTATGATTTATTTTATTTAAATTTTTTTAAAATATTTTAGAGCATATTATTATTTAAAAAATAATAATATAAAAATTTATGGTAGAAATAAAGGAATAATCTTTGAATAATTGTGTATTGAAAAAAATTCATGAGTCAACTAATCTAAATTTGAAAAATCCATCATTCAATTATATAAACAATTGCTTTAGATCGAAAAATGTTTCATTTATAGATTGTACTTAAATGAAAAAATTCATCAAGCAATTGTTTTAAGAGAAATAATTTCTTTATTTTAAACTCAACATTTTCATGATTAAGTTACTATTTCATGCATGGTAAATTTAATAATTATTGATTTTGACAACACTTGAATTTATTTTGATATGCCTTCATCGAAATCTTGAAAACTCGGACGCTCGAGCCTACAAGCTGAGTTCGGAGTACCCACCACGGGAAGTCCATGAAACTGAATAAAAAATTCAAAAAAAAATTATTTCAACATTCAAGGAATGAAAACATTGACTCTTGATCCTAGAATCATAATATGCAAACTTTTATTAAAAAATCTCGCTTCCAATCTCATAAATTAAGGTAGTAACCTATGATTGATAGAAGTTATGGTCAGAGTTCGGACTTTATAAGAAAAATAAGCAAAATAAAAGGTTGCTCCACCTTAAAGGATGAGACGCTTGGGTTGAGATCTGAAACTCAAAAAATTTTTCTCGAAAAAAAGACATACTGAGTTTGGGGGTCTGTTATAGAATATTTCTATAGGCCCAATACTAAAAATCGGATTTAAGAGTATAAGAAGTTTTAAGAAACTGGCTTGATAATTAAGTATTCTCTTGGATATCAAAATATATGTTACAAAGAGGATACTAACTCCTCATAACTCATTCTAATGCCTAATAACTCAATTTTATATAGTTAATTGTTACATTGTAACCATCGTTTTATTATTAAAGGAGAATGTTATAATATTAACTATTAAAAGCCTAAGAGCACGGTATGAAGGGAGACCACAAAAAGTATCAAGTATCTTATGATGAGAGTAGCTCATGAAAATAGCAATTCACATAAAAGAAGCTTGTAACATCACAGCCTCACAATATATGCACTATTCTAAATACGTGCTCTAAGGTATGATCTCTAACTTAGTGTCTCTCACGATCTATGCTAATTTGAGCGTCGAAAATTTTTCAGGTGCACCCCCACCATTAAGAATAATGAATTTGGAACATTAAATTTGGAAATAGGAGAATGATGACAACATCAAGTTTTTAATCTACTCTCTACAATTCTATTCAAATAACTCTTAAACTTGAAGAATATGAGAGTTATTCAGGTACATAAATATAAGAGTCAGATTGTTACATTATAAAAATTTTAAAAATTTAGGTACATAAATTGAACGGTTCCGCTACGTTACCAACAACATATCTGCCAACTTCTGCCAACTCTTATTTATAATTGTGTTTTATGGAAGTGTGTTCGTAGATGTGTCTAATAAAAATATTTTTTTATAGCTGTGTTTAATAAAAGTGTCTTTATAGATATATTTTCTGGATGTGTCTCTTTATATATGTATTTAAAATATATTAATTATTAGACACATCTACGAACACACTTCCATGAAATACAATTATAAATAAGAGTTGGCAGAAGTTGGCAGATAATATGTTGGTACCCTATACTTTTCCTAAATTGAAGGTTAGATTTGTGTATTAAATAGCAAATTAGTTGGCTTGATTATATTTGTGTCTTCCACATCCTAGTTAAATATACCATACTCCAATAATATTGTAAAATATCATTGCCTCCCCAATATTAAAATTAAAAAGATAAAGTGTTATTTTGGTTTTTAATGTTTGGACTAAATTCTAATTTAGTCTCTAACATTTTAAATGTCTTATTTTAGTCCTAAAAAATTTTAAATGGATTCAATGTTGTTTCACTGTTAAATTTGATACGAATAATTAACATGTTGAAGAGATAATAAACGTTCGATTTTAGTATGTAAGAGAAATTGACCTTTAATAATCACCAATATAAATGATTTTTCTTTGATTTTAGAGCGTTGAAGATTAATTGTTAAGATTGGAGGTTTTATACGAAAAAAAGAATGAAAAGAAGAAGTATTACAAAAAAAAATTTGGTTATGTTTTTCTAACACACAGAAACAAAAAGATATGATTTAACTAAAAATATTTTTAATGTTCACGTCACTCACTCCATTAATTATTCATATCAAATTTAAAGGTGGACTAATATTAAATTTGTTTAAAATTTTTTACATTGCAATAAGACGTTTAAAATGTTACAAACTAAATTAAGATTTGACCTAAATATTAAAGACTAAAAAAATATTTTATCTAAATTAAAAAATAATAAAAAAATTTTGGATTTCTTTTTAAATAAATAAAAGAAATATTATTTCCAAAAAAAATATATTTTAATTTTCAATTCTTATAAATAACTGGCTGACTTAAATTCTTAAACTTTACAATAGGTAATGCTAACCATTATCATCGTCTGATAATAATGGTTGTTATTATCGCCGACGATATTGAAGAAGCCATAATGGTTGTCTGTGTACTTTTGTGTACTCCTATGAACTCTTAAAGACAATTATAATAGTTTATAAATTTAAATTTCAGTCTCAGTTGGATTTTAGGGAGAATTTTGGTGAAGTTCGCCGGAAGTGCGGCCAACCGTATAAAATTATAAAAGTTCGTCGGAGAATGAACTCATCCTAAACAAAAAAAAACACATTTCAGAAATTAAAATTAAAGTAATTTGTTTTTAAAAATAATATTTTTTATTTATTTAAAAAAATCTAAAATCTCTCACGATATAAACTTAAATTTTAGAGTCAAGTTAAACTCACTTAATTTCAAATTTAATAAATCTCTTCATTCGTTACACAAGACATGCCTGCCTTTTCATATATTAAATTAGAAGATTTTAGATTAGATATTAGATTAGATTACAGTCAACATAAGGTATTAGAGTTACAAAATGGATATTGTTACGATGGGTAACCGGAGATTAACGGACTGGACTCGTTAGGTTGGTCCAATCATCTGAAGGAGGGCGCTCTTTGACTAGGTTCGCGTCTGAGAGCCTCCGTCCGACTTGTGTGTGTGAGAATGGGGGGTGGTACCTGCAAAGATACTCTGATGCCTAAGTCAGCAAGGGTCTAAGCAAGTTTTAAGAGTATTGGAACTTTTTGACACCTGAGGGGTGTCAGTGTATTTATAATGGTGAACCAATAACCACTGTTGAAGTAGTTCCAACTTTTAAGGAGGATAACCGTCCCTTTATCTTAGGAAAGTTGAGATATGGCTCCTGGAAGTGGGTGAGAGATTTTGGGAGCAGTTACTTATTTGAATAAGCTAATCTTCACTTCCGACTTCCTTAGAGCAAGTCGTGGTTGGAACCGACTTCTTGAGGAAAGGTCGATGTAGAGTGAGGGTCAATCTTTTGGATTGAGCCTCTCATTTGGACCTGGACCTTAGTGTTGGGTCAGGGTATGAACAGTGCCCCATACTCGAGTACAATCTCTTTTCTTTAAGAGTTGGGTTCGAGTATTTTAACTCGTGCTTGTAGCCGATATGGTGAGGAACCGACGTGATTTTTCAAAATCGATGTGATTCAAAATTTCTCAACAGTCGCGTCTAATCAAACGTCGCATCCGTTTGGGTTTTCGTATTTACACATGGGGAGCAGTTACATTGGTAACGGCGCATCTATTTAATGATCGCGTCGATTTACCATTATGCCCCTGGTGCTTATAAATACTTTCCCTCTCTTTCTTTGTTTCGTTTCTGAAAACTTTTCACTTACACTCTTCATTCGAAAGAAAGCTTCTTCCTTCTTCGAGTGTTTGCTATCGCACCTGATTCTCTCCAGAAGTAAAGGTCAGTTCTTTTCCTTCTCCTCTTTTGTGAAATGCTTTCGTTTTGCATGTTTTGTTTTAGATGAGTGTTTACGATGCGTCTGACTGTAGGCCTAGTGGCTCTGTTTATTGTAGTACCTGCTTTAGGCCTTTTAGAGACCCTATTTTTGATCCGTTCCCTTTTTCTTTGTAGGTTTCATCACCTTTTTAGAAAAAAAGATGTCTTCCCTAGAATATCTTTTCCAGTGGGTGGATGTCACAGTCCTTGGAGAGGAACCCCTCGTAGATACCGATTATATCACTGATCTTCATACTCACCATAGAATTTGTGTTCTTGATGAGGATGAACCCAAGTATGAATTGATTGCTCCGAGTCCTAAAGACCGGGTTTGTTTCGGGAAAGCCGCTGATACTGACCCTCCTTTCTTTTTTATGTACGATTGTCTGTTTACCTGTTTGGGGGTTCTTCTGCCATTTTCTGATTTTGAAACCTCCGTGTTGTCGCATTGTCGAGTTGCTCCCACCCAGCTTCACCCCAATTCTTGGGGTTTCATGAAAATTTATCAACTTGTTATCCGTGAATTAGATTTTCGGATTTCTTTGAAGATTTTCCTCTTTCTTTTTCATATGACCAAGCCCTTCAGTGGGCAAAATAATAAACAACAGTGGGTATCTTTCCGGGCCATCCAAGGTCGAAGAGTCTTTACCCTTTTTGATGAATCTTTCTATGACTTCAAAAACTTCTTTTTTAAAGTTCAAGCCGTAGAGGGTCACCATCTCTTTTTTCTGGATGAAAATTCTTTTCCTCGCTTTTCTTTACACTGGTTGGAGGCTTCTCTTATGGAGAAGTATGGTCTGGACGACTTAAATGAGGTCGAAGAGGCTGTTGTGGGGTTCCTCCGAGAAGTTTGGGGGAGGGCCCCTTATCTGGATATAAAGAAATTCCTCCAAGGGTCTCCGAATTTTGTTCAGACCCAAATAGGTAGTTTTACTATTGCTTTCTGACTTGATTTTGTTGATTCCGACTTTGTTGTTTTTGATTTGTTATTTGGGGACTTTTGCTTTCCTCCGACTTGATAGCTTATCTTTCTGTTTTCTTTTCAGAGATGAGGAAGAAAAATTCCAGCTCCTCCTACCAGAAAGTAGAGGATGCCAAAAAGAGGTCTCGCGCTCGGGTTGACGCCGCCAGGGCTGCTGTTACTCTGCCTCCTTCTTCTCCTCCCCCTCCTCCTCCTCACAACTTGGGGACCTCCTCTCGTTCCATTTTAGTATCTTCTTCTTCTGCTTCTTCTCTTCCCTCTCCTCCGTCCCGATCTTCTCCTAAACCCGAGAAGAAGAAGCGCAAGACTTCAGAGTCTGGCTCTTCTTTTACTGGGGAAGCTAATTTTGATGGTTTCAAATTCGTTCGGAATCACATCTATCCTTATACTTGAAATAATATGGATGATGTTTCTGTTTGAAGCCATCTTAATTTCTTAGTTCAGGGGAGTGTCCGGGCGGCTGGTGTGTGTTCCAAATTGCTTGATATTTTTGAAAAGACTCCCTTCAGCTTTTTGGGTTCTTCCCAAAAGGTTGAGGAGCTAGAGGGGAGAATTTTCTTATATCAAGAAGAAGAGAAGAGGCTGAAGGAGGAGGTCACCGAGTTGAAAGAGGAGAAGGTTCGTCTCCAGGAGAGGGAGAAGAGGTTGATGGGCTAGTGTGCCATGGCGGAGGGCCTTAAGGAGAAGGCGGAGCAGAACTATGTTAAGCTCTTTGGGGTGAATATGGACTTAAAGAAGGAGCTGGCAGGATGTCGGGAGGCCTTCAAGGAGTGGAGGACTCGGATGCTGAAGGTTCCGAGGAGGCATGGAGGATCTTCAAGGAGCAGGTCGGGGTTATTGCCCCTAACCTGGATCTGCTAGACCCCGACAAGTGATTGATGGGGCCATTTTCTCTCCTCCTCGACCAGAGACCGACTCCGACTTGAAGACGAGGGGACAAAGGATAGTGGAGTCCCCTTGTCTTAAAGTCGGAGTCGGTCTCTGGTCGGGGAGGAGAGAAAATGGCCCCATCAACCACGATCTTGTCGGGGTCCAGCAGAGAAAGATCCAGGTCATGGGCAATAACCCCGATCTGCTCCTTGAAGATCCTCTACGCCTCCTCGGAACCTTCAGCCATCGAGTCCTCCAGCTCCTGGAAGGCCTCCTGACATCCTGCCAGCACCTTCTTTAAGTCCAGATTCTCCCCAAAGAGCCTAACATAGTTCTGCTCCACCTTTTCCTTAAGTTTCTCCGCCATGGCACACTGACCCATCAACCTCTTCTCCCTCTCTTGGAGACGAACCTTCTCCTCTTTCAACTCGGTGACTTCCTCCTTTAGCCTCTTTTCTTCTTCTTGATATAAGAAAATTCTCCCCTCTAGCTCCCCAACCTTTTGGGAAGAACCCAAGAGCTGAGGGGAGTCTTTTCAAAAATATCAAGCAATTTGGTACACACACCAGCCGCCCGGACACTCCCCTGAACTAAGAAATTAAGATGGTTTTGAATGAAAACATCATCCATATTAATTCGAGTATAAGGATAGATGTGATTACGAACGAATTTAGAACCATCAAAATTAGCTTCCCCAGTAAAAGAAGAGCCAGACTCTGAAGTCTTGTGGTTCTTCTTCTCGGGTTCAGGAGAAGATCGGGGCGGAGGAGAGGGAAGAGAAGAAGCAGAAGAAGATACTAAAATGGGATGAGAGGAGGTCCCCAAGTTGCGAGGAGGAGGAGGAGGCAGAGTACTAGCAGCCCTGGCGGCGTCAACCCGAGCGCGAAACCTCTTCTTAGCATCCTGTACTTTCTGGTAGGAGGAGCTGGAATTTTTCTTCTGGCGATGCTGATCCTCCTGCTAATTAAAATTTGGTTACTGGGTCCCGGCCTGTGGGCCCCTTGTTTTTAAACAATTTTATATTTTATTTTGTTGTGGTGGTTGGTCCTTGACATTTCCTGGCCTTTTATGGTCGTTAACAAAAAATGCTTTTAATTTTTTGTTCCCCTTTTTTGGATAAGGGGTTAAAGTTAAATCTAGTGTGTGCCTGCTTTTTGTTCTTGTTTCTAGGTTTTTCGAAAAACCTTTTTGATCTTTTTACTGAAAGCCTCTTATCTCTGGGCAGGTTGTGTTTTTGTCTAAGTTATCTTTGATTATTTTAAAAGACTTGAGACAACTTGCCCTTTTGATGGCTTTCTTTTATCTCTTTTTGTATTCCTTATGAACTCAAATTTTCTTATTTTGAATTGTGAGTAACTTAGGCTATTTTTGTGATACGTTTCGTTTTTCTAGGTTTTACGACTTGTTAGTCATTATCCTTCTGAGTTACATGATCAGTTTTTATAACCTCTTTACACCAACTTGTACCTCGTCGTTTTATCCTGACGACCACCTAGGTCGGTTCATGGGATTTTCACATTTTGTCGAGCTTAAGTCGACGCGTTTCGTAGAAAGAATGATAATAACGCAAAATGGAATTTATAAAGAGATGTGGAGAGAAAAGATCTTTATTTATTCACAAAGGTACTTTTTGCTACTAAGAGTTTTGACAATTTGTTACCCCTTAGCCCTCACTTTGATGCCTCGTGAAAAACCCCCTTCAGGAAAACCCTTTCTTTGGGAAAAAAACCATGAAGTTGGGAAAAGAGTACATCAGGGAATGGAGTTCGCTTTTAACTATAGTACCTTTTCATATTACAAGCATGCCACGACCTAGGTAGCTCGGTGCCGTTTAAGTCGGTCACTTTATAATAGCCTTTTCCTAAGACCTCACTAATTTTGTATGGTCCCTTCCAATTGGTAGCAAGCTTTTCATCCCCAGATTTATTGACTCCAATGTCATTTCTAATCAAAACCAAGTCGTCTGGGGTGAAACTTCTTCGAATGACTTTTTTGTTATATATATTTGTCATCCTTTGTTTCAATGCTGCTTCTCTTATCTGGGCTTGTTCTCGGACTTCAAGGAGTAGTTCAAGTTCTTCTTTGTGCCCCTATATATTTCCAACCTCGTCGTAGAAGCTCACCCTTGGACTTTTCTCATTGATTTCAACTGGTATCATGGCTTCTACGCCATAAGTAAGTCGGAAGGGTGTTTCCCCCATAGCAGACTGAGGTGTAGTTTGATAAGACCATAGTACTTGTGGGAGTTCTTCAGCACAGGCTCCCTTTGCCTCTTGAAACTTTTTCTTCAACCCTGCCAGTATGACTTTGTTGGCTGTCTCGGCTTGTCCATTCGCTTGTGGATGTTCTACCGAGGTGAACTGATGCTTGATCTTCATACTGGCTACCAGGTTTCTGAAGGCTGAGTCAGTGAACTGAGTGCCATTATCAGTGGTGATGGAGTGAGATACTCCATACCTTGTGATAATGATTTTGTAGAGAAATTTCCGACTTCTCTGGGCGGTGATGGTAGCCAATGGTTATACTTTGATCCACTTTGTGAAGTAGTTTACCCCCACTATTAGGTATTTTACTTGTCCAGGCGCCTAGGAAAATGGTCCTAATAGGTCTAATCCCCATTTTGCGAAAGACCATGGAGAAGTTATACTAATGAGCTCCTCGGGGGGAGCAATGTGGAAGTTTGCATGCATTTGGCATGGCTGACACTTCTTCACGAATTTTGTGGCATCTTTCTACAAGGTCGGCCAGTAGAACCCAGCTCGGATGACTTTCCTGGCTAATGACCTGGCTCCAAGATGATTTCCGCAGATACCATTGTGGACCTCTTCTAAGACTTCGGTCGTCCTTGAGGTCAGAACGCACTTCAATAATGGTGTTGATATCCTCCTTTTATAGAGGATATTTTTCACCAAAATGTAGTTTTGTACTTCCCTTTGGGTAGGATATTCTTGGTCTCTTTTTTCTCTTTGGGTAGGATGTCGAATTTTAGGTATTCGATTAAAGGACTCATCCATCCGAGGTCTAATCCGGAGACTTCAAGGACGTCTTGCTTGGTCTTTGTTTTTGCCACAGAGGATTCTTGGAGAGTTTCTTGGATCAAACTTCTATTATTCCCCCTGGTTTGGTACTTGCTAGCTTGGAGAGGGCGTCTGCTCTGCTGTTGAGATCCCGAGTTATATGCTTGACCTCGGTTTCTACAAAGCGCCTAAGATACTCCTAGGTTTTGTCCAAGTACCTTTTCATGTTAGGGTCTTTAGCCTGATACTCTCCATTTATCTGGGAGGTCACCACCTGAGAGTTACTGAATATTACTACTTTCGTTGCACTGACTTCCTCTGCCAGCTTTAATCCTGCAATCAAGGCTTCATATTCTACCTGGTTGTTAGAAGCTGGAAATTCAAATTTGAGGAAAACTTCTATTTGCGTTCCCCTTTCTTGACCAGTATTATGCCTGCACCGCTTCCTATTTTGTTTTAGGATCCATCTACATATAACTCCCATGTAGTGGATTCTTCCTCTTGGTCTCCTGCATATTCTACTACAAAGTCAATGAGGCATTGGGCTTTTATTGCTGTCCAAATTTCGTACTTTAAGTCGAACTCGGATAGCTCTATTGCCCATTGAACCATTCTACCTGCAATATCCGTCTTCTGGAGGATTTGCTTCATGGGTTGGTTCATTCGGACTCTTATTGTGTGAGCTTGAAAATAAGGTCGTAACCTTCGAGAGGCTACTATTAAGGCATACACAAACTTCTCGAGTTTTTGATACCTTAATTCAGGGCCTTGTAGAACTTTGCTGGTGAAGTATACAGGATGCTGCCCGACCTCGTCTTCCCGTATTAGAGCTGATGTTACAGCTTTGTCTGCTACGGACAAATGCAGGACGAGTTCTTCCCCAACTTTAGGTCGGATCAGAATGGGAGGTTAGTTTAAAAACCTTTTGAACTCCTGGAATGCTTCTTCACACTCTGGAGTCCATTCGAACTAGCATCCTTTTCTTAGTAGAGAGAAGAGTGGTAAGGATCTTAATGCTGATCCCGCCAAGAACCTGGAGAGGGCGGCAAGTCGGCCATTCAGCTGCTGGACCTCTTTTAAGCAAGTTGGGCAATTCATTTCTAGGACTGCTTTACACTTGTTGGGATTAGCTTCAATTCCTCTTTGTGTAAACATGAATCCTAGAAATTTTCCAGCCTCTACTGCGAAGGTGCACTTTGTGGGATTCAACCTCATCCCATGCAACCTTATGGTGTTGAAGACATGCGAGAGGTCTGTCAAGAGGTCGGTCTCATCCTTAGTTTTTACTAGCATGTCGTCTACATAGACTTCCATTAATCTCACAAGGTGAGATGCAAACACCTTGTTCATCAGCCTTTGGTACGTGGCTCCAGCATTTTTCATCCCAAAGGGCATGACCACATAGCAATAGTTTGCCCTAGGCGTGATGAATGATGTTTTTTCTTGATCCGGCTTGTACATTGGGATTTGATTGTATCCCGAGTATGCATCCATAAACAACAAGTATTGATACCCTGAGCTGGAGTCTACTAGAGTATCAATGCTTGGAAGTGAATATGGGTCTTTGGGATACGCCTTGTTCAGGTCGGTGTAATCGACGCACATCCTCCACTTGCCGTTTTGTTTCTTGACTAGCACCACATTTGTCAGCCACGCCAGATATTTGACCTCTTTGATGAACCCGGCTTCTAGGAGGGCTTGCACTTGTTCTTACACTACTTGAGCTCGTTCAGGTCCAAGCTTCCTTCTTCTTTGCTGAACAGGTCGCGAATCGGGGTAAACTAATAGTTTGTGTGACATGAGTTCGGGGTCTATCCCTGGCATGTCGGAGGCTTTCCAAGTGAAGAGGTCGGAATTTTCTTGTAGGAGCTTTACAAGCTTCTCCTTCACATCTTCTTTCAAGTTGGCTCCTATATTGGTGTTTTCTTCCTTCCTCTTCTCCGATTCGTACCTCCTCAGTTTTTCTCCCGGGTTGTGGTCACAACTCTTCCTTGGCTCTGACCACTCCCCGGCAATGGCGCCAAAAACATGGTGCATGAATTGTGAATCACACTTTTCACAACTTGTACCACTAACCAGCAAGTGCACTGGGTCGTCCAAGTAATACCTTACGGGAGTAAGGGTCAATCCCACGGAGATTGTTGGCTTGAAGCAAGCTATGGTTACTTTGTAATTCTTAGTCAGGAAATTAGTAATAAAAATGATTGGGCTTATGAAGAGTAAATAGCATAAATTAAATAATACTTGTTATGCAGTAATGGAGAACAGATTGAGGATTTGGAGATGCTCTGTCTTCCGAATCTCTGCTTTCCTACTGTCTTCTTCTTCACGCACGCAAGGCTCCTTCCATGGCAAGTTGTATGTTGGTGGATCACCGTTGTCAATGGCTACCATCCGTCCTCTCAGTGAAAATGGTCCAAGTGCGCTGTCACCGCACGGCTAATCATCTGTCGGTTCTCACTCATGTTGGAATAGGATCCATTGATCCTTTTGCGTCTATCACTACGCCCAGCACTCGTGAGTTTGAAGCTCGTCACAGTCATCCCATCCCAGATCCTACTCGAAATACCACAGACAAGGTTTAGACTTTTCGGATCTCAGGAATGGCCGCCAATAGTCCTAGCCTATACCACAAAAACTCTGATCATGAACTAAGAGGCTAAGAAATATACACTCAATCTAAGGTAGAACAGAAGTGGTTGTCAGGCACGCGTTCATAGGTTGAGAATGGTGATGAGTGTCACGGATCATCACATTCATCAGGGTGAGGTGCGAGTGAATATCTTAGAATAGAGACAAGTGTGATTGAATGGAAAACTGTAGTAATTGCATTAATTCATCGAAACACAGCAGAGCTCCTCACCCCCAACCATGGGGTTTAGAGACTCATGCCGTCAGAAATACAATATGAAACGTGTAAAATGTCATGAGATGCATAGTTAGTCTCTAAAAGTAGTATTTATACTAAACTAGTAGCTAGGGTTTACAGAAAATGAGTAAACTAAGATGGATAGAGATACTTATGCAATTCATTGGTAAGAATTTCAGATAAGCGTATGGAGATACTTTGTTCCTTCTGAATCTCTGCTTTCCTACTGCCTTCATCCAATCATTCATACTCCTTTCCATGACAAGCTGTATGTTGGGCATCACCGTTGTCTGTGGTATTCCGAGTAGGATCTGGGAAGGGATGACTGTGACAAGCTTCAAACTCGCGAGTGTTGGGCGTAGTGACAGACGCAAAAGGATCAATGGATCCTATTCCAACATGATCGAGAACCGACAGATGATTAGCCGTGCGGTGACAGCGCATTTGGACCATTTCCACTGAGAGGACGGGAAGTAGCCATTGACTGAAGTCGATGCTCAGAGTTTTGGAATTTCCCCCTTTTATATATCCCAGTGGTTTTATTGGTGTATCCCCCAGTCCATATAAGGTGTCAGGATAAGCTCTTAACTCCTTTTCATCCAACCCCAGCTTATCGAACGCTGGTTTGAAAAGGATGACGGCTGAGCTCCCCTGATCTACCAGGGTTCTGTGAAAATGGGCGTTGGCAAGGCTAGGGATGGCAAAAACCCCCGGCGTGGCGGGTATCCGCGGGAATTTACCCGCCGGGGGAAGATATGGGGGGCTTTTTGAACCCGCAGGGACGGGGGGCGGGGACCCGTTTATTATATGGGGCGGGGACGGGGATAGTAGTACCCGCCCCGTGGGGATCCGTTTAATTCCCGTTTATGTGAAAATACTAAAATGCCCCTATTATATATATATAACATATGAGAGTTGAAGCAAACCCTAGCCGTCACTCACACTGCATTACGCTCCTCTCTTCTGTCCTCTGCTCCTCTCCTCTCCTCTCTGCGACTCTATCTCTCTCAAACCGTTTCCTCTCACGAATTCATCACCGCCGACCTCCACCGTCACCTCCTACCGCTGAAGCCCCTCACCGACAATGCTCAGATCCTCCCCTCTCAGTCTCGACGTCACAACAGAGTGAGGCATCGCCGTCTTCACCGTTAGAGCATCCAAGCCTCTGCGCCACTTCTCAGTCTTCGTCGTCTTCGCCGTTGGAGTGTCCGAGCCTCTGTGCCGCTTCTCAGCCGTCGCCGATCTTCACCGATCTCTGACCCTCTTTTCTTCCTTCTGATAGGTAGCTTCTATGAACTCTGAATTTCTTTTTTTACTTTGATTTGAAGCATTTGTGATTCTGATATTGATTTTTAGTTTGTAATTTGAAGCACCAGAGATTTTACTTTTTTTTTTTTACTTTGATTTGAGTTAGGTTAACTATAATTTATATTTTTTATTCTGATTTTGAGTTTTATCATTTATGTGATGCTTTGTTAATTCTGTGATTTATGTAATTTTATGTGTTTATGTTACATTTTTTATTTTGATTCTGATTTACATAATTTATGTGATTGTGTTATAATTTCTTTGATTTAGGTTAATTATGATTTATGTTTTTTATTCTGATTCTGAATTTCATGACTTATGTTTGTGATTTTTGTAATTTATGTTTGTACGATTCAAGTAAATTGGAATCCACATCACTACCATTACAACTATTACAAGATGAAGAAGGCTTGAGAATTATTGAAAATTATGTTTCTTTGATGTGATGAATTATGTTTGGTTATTTATAGATTATGTATATGTTATTATGTTTGAGAATTATTGAGAATTACGTTTCTTTGATGTGATGAATTATGTTTGGTTATTTATAGATTATGTATATGTTATTATGTTTGGCTGATTTTGAATGTAATTCGGGATTATCTTTATTTTCTATTTTTTTCAATTTTTTTTTATTTTTCTAGATTTTTATTGTTTTTTACAGAACTCCGCGGATATCCGCGAAGACCCCGGTCCCCGGCGGATACGGGGTCCCCGTTACCCGTAGCGGAGACAGGGCGGAGACGGGGACAGATTTTGGAGGCGGGGGACGGGGGGCGGGGGGCATGTCCCCGCCCCATAGGGACCCGTTGCCATCCCTAGGCAAGGCCAATGGTTATCACCACTGGATCATCATGTCCAGGAATGATTCTTTGCCCATCTTCTTTGGTGAATGAGATAGTGGGGAGGTCGGAAGCCTGGCCCCCGACCTGGTAGACTTCCTTCAAGTGCCTCTTGCGCGCTGAGTTTGTGAGGCCGCCTCCACCGAATCCCCCTGAGATAATATTTATATGTCTTTCTGGGGTTTGTGGTGGTGGATCTCTTCGGTCCTCGTCATCTCGCTTCCTTTTTTCAAGATGGTCCGACCTTTCCATGAGATATCTATCAAGCCGACCTTCTCTGACCAGCTTTTTTATCACATTTTCAAGGTCGTAATAATCATTTGTTGAGTGACCATATATCTTATGGTACTCACAGTAGTCGCCACGACTCCCCCTCGCCCTTTTTATTTTTGATGGGTCTAGGGGGTGGTAGCCTTTCAATATGGCAGATTTTCCTGTATACATCAACCAGAAAAACTCTTAAAGGAGTATAGGAGTGATATCTCCTAAGTCTTTCGGGGCCGACTTCCTCTTTTTTCTTGGGCTCTCTTTCTTTCTCTTTTGATGAGTGAGAAAGCCCAGGTCGCCAACTCGGCTCTCGTAGCCTGGCATTTTTCTCCATGTTGATGTACTTTTCAACTTTCTCCTGTACATCACTTAAGGAGGTCGGGTGCCTTTTCGATATAGACTGGGAGAAGGGGCATTCCCGAAGTCCATTTACCAGGCCCATAATCACTGCCTCCATGGGCAGGTTTTGAATCTCCAAGCACGCTTTATTGAACCTTTCTATGTAGTCTCTTAAAGGTTCTCCGACCTCTTGTTTTACTCCCAGGAGGCTCGGTGCGTGCTTCACTTTGTCCTTCTAGATGGAGAACCGCATCAAGAACTTTCGCGAGAGGTCGTCGAATCTAGTGACCGACCTTGGGGAAGACTGTCGAACCACTTCATCGCTACTTTCGTCAAGGTGGTCGGGAAATCCTTGCAGCGAGTAGCATCAAAAGCGTCGGCCAGGTACATCCGACTTTTAAAGTTGCTTAAATGATTTTTCGGATCCGTGGTTCCGTCGTAGAGGTCCATATCAGGACTTTTAAAGTTCCTTGGAACTTTTTCCCTCATTATGTCCTCGCTGAAGGGGTCTTCTCCACCTAAGGGCAGGGACGGACCTAGAGGGGGGGCGAGTAGTGGCCTCGCCCCCTCCCCCCAAATTTTAAGAAACTATATTTATATATGAGATATGTGTTTAAAAAATAAAAAAAATATTATGTAATTTAATAATTTTATATGTATTATTTTTCATTATGTGATGGATTTATGTCTTAATTGTTTAATTCACTAATATTTTTTACTTAACTAATTTCATATCATACTCTCAAGTCTTTGTACCTTTCAAAATAGTTTTTATATAATAATCTCTATATTTATTTTTAAAAAATCATTTATTTTTTTATATTAAGATATTTAACATTTATATTATTATATTAATAATGACTTACGTAGTTATATTTTGGTAATCACAATATGTACTTTAGATATTATTTTTTTTGTAAAAAATACTCATTTTTCTTCTAAATTTACGTTGTTAAAAGAAACAAATTTATAAAGATATCTTATATCTTGTATTTTATAAGGGTATTGTGTCTTTTAAATAATTAATAATTTATAATTTATTTTTAAATTTTTTAAAATTTTTTGAAAGAACTAATTTTAATTAATAAGATATGTGAAAATATATATATATATATATATATATATATATATATATATATATATATATATATATATATATATATATATATATATATATATTAAAGAGTAAAGTATCGTTTTTGTCCCCAACGTTTGGGATAAGTCCTATTTGTGTCCCTAACGTTTAAATCGTCCTATTTGTATTTTTAACGTTTATAAAAGTGATTCAATGTTATCCTACTATCATTTATATTAACAAATCAGATTATATTTTTCAATTATTCTTACTTGGATGTATTCATTCTCAATTAGACCTCACTTGGATGTGTTCAATTTTAATATTATACCCACTATTTGTATTTAGATTCAATTATGTCCCTAGAAAAGTGAATTATGTAAATGTTGTAGGAATTAGTTTCAACTTTTGATGAGCAATTTTTCGGAGTGGATCATCGATTTTATGCCAGACATTTGTATTCTAACTTCAAGAAGAGATTTTTAAAACTCAAACTAAAGCGTTCATGATGTGTAATTGACGGCAGGATAACATTGAATCACTTTTACAAACGTTAGGGATACAAATAGGACGATTTAAACGTTAGGGATACAAATAGAATTTACCCCAAACGTTGGGGACAAAAACAATATTTTACTCATCTTTTAAAAAACTAACTCTAATAATTATATGTTAATTATTTTTATAAAATAAAAAAAATATCTAAAATTCGGCCAAATTATCTAAAATTCGGCCCCTCCTTATTAAAATTTTTGGATCCGTCCCTGCCTAAGGGAGAATCTTCTCGGTCGCTACGGGAACTTCGACTTTTGAGAGTGGACTCCAACATTGAGAGCTTTTCTTCTAGCTCTTTTCGTCGTTCTATCTCGTTCCTCAAGTTTCTCTTTACCTCTCGCTACCGTTCCAGTTCTTGTTCCAACTGTTCCAAGCGCCCTTGATGGCTGTGGAACAAACCCATGAAATCAGCTGCATGGGGTTGTCCTTCTTTTCCTGACTCGCGCTCGTTAAAAGAGTTTGCCTTTGGGTCTTTCAACCCAGAAGTGCCCTCTCTGTTCTGGTTGGTCACCCCTTGGTGGGTGGCCATGTCCGCGTCATTGTTCCCAACGTCCAGATTCTCTTATTCAAAATCGGACGCTGTGTGACTATCTTCGGGTGAATTGTCGCCATTGCTGGTTGATCTCTCGGGTCTCCGACAATGGCGTCAATATTACGATGAGTAACCAGAGATTAACGGGTTGGACTCATTGGGTTGGTCCAATCGTCTGAAGGAGGGAGCCCTTTGACTAGGTTCGCGTTTGAGAGCCTCCATCCGACTTGTGTGTGCGTGTGAGAATGGGAGTGGTACCTGCAAAAACACTCCGATGCCTAAGTCAGCAAGGGTCTAAGCAAGTTTTGAGAGTATTGAAACTTTTTGATACCTGAGGGGTGTCAGTGTATTTATAATGGTGAACCAATAACCACCGTTGAAGTAGTTCTACCTTTTAATGAGGATAACCGTCCATTTATCTTAGGGAAGTTGAGATATGGCTCCTGGAAGTGGATGAGAGATTTTGGGGGCATTTACTTTTTTGAATAAGTGTTATCTGTCAGCTAATCTTCACTTTCGACTTTCTTAGAGCAAGTCGTGGTTGGAACTGATTTTTTGAGAGAAGATCGGTGTAGAGTGAGGATCAATCTTTTGGATCGGACCTCTCATTTGAATTTAGGCCTTAGTGTTGAGTTAGGGTATGAACAGATATAATAATACGAACTCATGAATTTGACCAAAATACTTCAAAATATTATTATGCATGAATAAAATTACTTAGCTTGTTTGACAAAGTTACACTAAGTTACTGTCTTATTCACAACAAAGTCGTGGCCTGTGAATATGTTGATATTTGTTTGCGGGGACTATAAAACGAGAATAGAATATAAAAATATTGCTGCTTCTATTATTAGCATAAATTGTCACAGATGCTGATAGCCACTTCTTGAAAAATTGGTTCTTTTTTCTTAACAATTGATGGACAACTTTGTGTAGTAGTCAAAATTCTTACTTGCATGATCGTAATATGAGATTAATAATATTCGGGTCAATCCTCAGAATTTTGAAAATTTTTTGTTCTATAGGATATTTTCTTAGTATTATAATCCCTCACGGCTGAAACTAAAACATTTGTTCAATATAAAAGGAATCTTCCTGTTGAAACAAATCTTTCAAGATATTTTGTACTTAACAGTTCATTCCTATAACTATTCACTACAAAAGCTTTATTAGAACTGTCATATGGTTTGGGATAAATTTTAGTTTTTGTTAACGAATATTATTAAGACAAGGACACTTGTTAAAAATATGCTAAAAGATCATTTTCTGTTTTTCTCATTTTATGCTTTTATAAGAAATACATCGATAAAAAGATTTATGTTTTTATAATAAGAGAATTGCTATACATTTAAGTATTTTTTTTATTTAAGTAGATTTAACACCAATAAAAATTAAAGAAAGTCATTATACGTGTTTTTTTTCCTTCTTCTTCGCACATGCAGATTCTTTTTGTGTTCCTCCTCCTCCTCCTCCTCTTCTTCTTCTACTTCTCCTCCTCTTCCTCTTCTTCGTCTTCTCTTCTTTAGTTATCGTTATCACTAACAACAACAACATTTTGCTAACATCTTTATTTGTTTTGATTTTCTCTGGTGCCATCATTAAATAATTTCAGTTCATTTATAAATTAATTTCAGTTCATTTGTGTGTTAATTTCGGTTTACTTGTGAATAAAAAATTTGGTCAATACTTATTAACAGCATTAAGTGAACCGAAATTAACACACAAATGAACCGATAATTAACGCACAAATAAATCGAAATAAATTAAGAAATGAATCGAAATTATTTAATGATTGCAGCAAAGAAAATTAGAATTAATAAAGACGTTTGTAAAATGTTAATATTATTGGTGATGACGATAAAAAAAAGACGAAGGAGGAGGAGGAAAAGAAAGAGGAGAAAAAGAAAAAGGAAAGAAGAAAATTTTGTGTGTGTGCAAATTTGAAAGAAGAAGAAGAAAAAAAAAGAATGAGGAAGAGGGAAGAAGAAGAACTAGGAGAAAGAAACGGAGAAGGAGAAAAAATGCATGATTTAAAAAATTATTATAATAATTTGGATAAATTTAAATAAGTATTTTATTTAAATGTAAAGTTTTATTTTTATAATAAATACCTCTAATAACGAAAAAGTCGTTCGTGTTTAAGGTGAAAATGATAGAAAATGAAATTTTGAAAAATTGAAGATAAAATTTGTGATAAAGATGCATGTCTTATATCTAATATTTTTATCCTAATTTTTGGGCAAGACAATAAAATAAATATATTTTGTGTGTATCATTGTGTATTAGCATGTAATATTAAAATTTGTGTTTTACTAAACAAAAAAGTGAACATGTGTCATTAACTCATTATCTCATATCTCTGATGAATATAGATAGCAATTCAACACACCCTAAATGAGTCAAAATAGTTTCATAAATAACAGAATTGAGTTAAATTAAATCTTTTATGGAATTAGTTCAACTCAAGTTTATTACCCATAAAAACTACTTTGCCCGATGAAAACCAAAATGATTTATACGTGTATTTTTTTTAGACACCAAAATGAGGATTTGCTCTATCGTCACAATTCTCATCACTTTCTTCTTTTTTGGTCATGTATTCTCACCACTTTTTCCAAATTCCATTCCGCACTTCTCATTCTTGGGCCACAGAGAAGTATCCTCAATTGCTTTAACACCTTTTAGCCCCATCTCATTCTTCATTGGGCCGTAATACTAGGCCCATTTTGATTCATTACTGTCAACTCACTTAAATAAAATGCCTAAATTAGGAGTTATCCAATCCATAAAACCAAAAAAATAAAAAACTCACTTCACTGAATAGGCCGCCACCCCGCACCACAGGCCGCACAAGTCTTCTCCGCTTTCTTCCTATTCCTGACTCACCACCGCCGGCCGCCTGCGTTGTGACTTGTGACCGACCACGACGACAGCCCCGCCGCCGCACAACGCCGATTCTCCTTATTAGCACCGCTCCAACCTGGAAACACTTTCTCAACACAACACTTTTTTAGACATCCGATACTGGTATTCCATTTTCTTAGCTCTGTTCATTCCACCCTATGTGAATTGTTTAATTAATTATAACTTTCAGTTTCCTTTTGTTTTGTGCCCTAGACTTGAACTAGAAAGCACGATAGAAGAACAGAAGATGGAACCCCAGGGCCTGAACCTTATGGATCAAGCATTGGGATTTCACAGCAACATGACGCAGCAGCCATGGCCTCTGTGCGGTCGCTTCGTGCTTGTGGAGGATTGTGTTGACACCAGTGGTGCGTTCGTTCTTCACCACATTCTCAAGCGCTCGTTCACTTCTCGCCCTTCTTCTGCCGTTATCTTCCTCGCTTTTGCTCATCCTATTAACCACTACGACCGTGTTCTCAGGAAGCTTGTACTTTTCTCCTCTTTCTCGGCATCGCCGTTTCTTAGAATTTAACTTTAAATACTTCCGTTCAGAAGAAACTTTATATAGACATTCAGTTATTATTTATGGATTACCATCTTAGTAGAAGGGGTTTAGGGTTTTCATACATGCAAATGGACAATGTTGATTTTAAACTGTTGTTATTAGTGCATCAAACTTAAACTCTTCTCATTTCCAATATCTCTGTCTATGAATTGCATCATTTCCACCACAGCTTGAAGTGTCCTTCGATTACATGCTAACTGGTTACTTCTATGATTCTGTAGTTTATTTACAAATAAAATGCCTTTATTTTCTTTATGGATTGTATTTGAATTATTCATATTTGCATATGGTAGGGTTGCAACTTATCTTCTCAAAGAGATAACGGGAGATTCTTTTTCCTTGACATGCTTATGTTGCAGTGTCCAGGTGAGGAAATTATTTATTTATGTTTGGTTTTGATTCTGTTTATAACTTTTTCTAACCATTTGTTTTTACAAAATTAATTGATATAAGGCTTGTAAGTTGAGATACTTAGGTTATTCTAGTTTGAGAAAACATATTTTGTTTTCAAAGTTAAGCAAAAAATTGTCACCTTTTTCACCGTCTCTTGTTTCCGACATGTTGTAAAGGAAACATGGAAAAGAAAACAAAACATTTCTGGTTTTAACGTCTTGTTATAACTTACCGTTCATTAGGGGCTGTAAGTCTGTAAGTAAATTGAAATATCTGCATTGTCTCTGAAGGATCATACACATGGCCAAATAACACCGACATTATTGATGACCAGTTGAAGGAAAACCAAAGCACGATGGACTTGCTACTGTCTTTGAGAAAATTGAAAGAGTGATCAGTGAATTACATCCAGAAAACAAGAAATTTGTCACTGTCGTCATAGATGACATCTCGTGCCTTGAAGTTGCTGCTAATGGCTCATCAAATGATGTTTTAGACTTCCTGCATTACTGCTATACGCTAACATCAGAAAATGTAAGATAACATTTGCTCGACCAATTTGTTAGATCATTTTAATATAGTTCTGTTCTTTATTTCTCTCTTTTCTTGTCACAGGGCTATGCACTTGTTGCACTCAATCATCAAGATATTTATTCAGATGGAGAGAGGCCTGCTTTTATGTTAGAGATAGAGTACCTTGCTGATATCTTGATCAAGGTTGATCCATTAGCTACTGGTTTAGCAAAAGATGTGCATGGACAGGTTTGGTTCTATCATTCTATTTAAGAAGTTCATAGACCAGTTATTTATAATGTTCATGCTAGAAAGTAATGAAATCTTTTGATCGAGACCAACCTCTCTTTGACTTCTATTTGATAGATTTTGACACCCAGAAGGCACTAAGCAGTTCCTTACTTTTCATGACTAATTGCTAAGACTCTACAAACCTTGTGTATTTTACTCATCTGTTGGCCAAATAAACCCTGCAACTACGCTATTATTATTTTGGGTGGCAGTTAAGGAGAGTGAAGAGGCCAACTTTTAATCAAGAAAAGTGTGAACGTACTCAAGGCACCTTTAGAGTTTGGTTGATTTGTAAAAGCATTTTTTTAAAAGGATTTTGTGAAGAAAAAAATTGAAAACAATAAAATCTTATATTTGTTCTCACTTTTTCCTTTAAAAAATCTTGAAAACAAAAAACATTGAAAATGAAAACAAAATGTTTCACAAACTCAATAGAGTTTTCCAAACATAATGATTAGTTTCTCTTCATTTTCCTCAGCCACCTTGTTTGAGATGAAATTGTGTGAGATAACTCGTGATCAAGAAACCGTAACCCTTCTGTCTCACTTAATATGAGCCCACTTTGATGACAATGTTGTAATTTGGAGGCTTGCTTTAATTGTCTTACTGTAACATTCTAGTATATCAGCATTACCCTTAGTTGTTCCTTCATGCAAACATACCCTTCACATCAAAGCATAGGCCTCTTCTGACCCTCTTTCTTGGTATTCATCCTACAACAGCTTCCTAAAGTTTCTTCCTTGACCTGTTCACTAGACCTGCAACATTCAACTTGTATGAATTACCTGACTATACCATTGCTTAACATATGAACTTGAAATATTCATTGTGTATGGAAGTCTCACATTGGAGGCTACATTGTTTGTCTTATCTGTCAAATCAATATGGGAGCTTTGATACCAATTCGTAGTTCAGGTTAGAAGTTAGATGAACAAACAATTAAAGGTCAGAAGTTTGGTGATGGAACCTTGTGTTATCCAATATCTCTCTTCTAGGTCAAAGCAGCTCTGCAGAAGTGAAAAGAATGTCTACAATAGACCTTCAAGTAGTTTGAGAGTATGGCCCTCTCCACTCCCCAAACAAGAGAGTCCAACCATTGGTGAAAATCTTATCATGGGTCCCACAAGAGTATTTAGAGTTTAACATGATCGTGTGGATTTTTAAATTGAGAGGATCTACACCTCCAACTCCCTGTAACTGGACTACCCTACCTGTACATGATCTCCTCCGACCCATGTTTTTACTTTTTACATTCTTGTCATCTAAATCAAATCATTTCCCATCAAATTCTATTAAAAGTGACATGAAAATACACAGAAAATATCTGGTTTTTTCAATGTATCTCTCTTGCCTCTTTTCTCTCATGGCTTTTTTTATTTTTCACCTCATCATGATTTTCCTTTTTCTATTACAGAAATCTAAAATGAAGCTGTTAAGTATCTAAAATGAAGCTGTTAAGCATCCTATACTTCCCGATGTGGGACTTTGAGCACCCCATAATACCCAAGTCCCTAACAATACACCGCCCCTGGAGAGCCGATGTCCACGGTGGCTTCACTCTATCGACATTGATCCAACGGTAGCCACTTTGTTACCGGCTATCAGTATCAGTATTCACTTTAATCCAGCTTATAGGTAGCCCTTTCCATGGTGCCAACAACCATGCTCTAATACCATTGTTAAGTATCTAAGAAAAGTGGAAAACCACACCTTAAAAGTTAGCTAATAAAGGGGAAGAACCACTCTCCTTCTATACAACATCAAGCATCCCATCCTACTCGATGTGGGACTTTAAGCACCCCATGATACCCAAGTCCCTAACAGAAGCACAAAGATGAAGGAAAATAATTATGCATGTATAAGATGATACTTTGAATTTTTCACTCTATTTTCCTTAACTCTTCAAATGTTGTTGAGAGCCAGCTATATAGTGAGTAGCTTGCTTCTTCGAATTGGTTCACTGCCTCTTCTTTTTCTTTGCTGATTCTGCCCGTTGTAGCTGTCCTTTTCCTGGCGTGCTTTCTTTTCCATTTTGCACCATTACAATAGCTGCCCGTTGCTCTGCATTTTTGTTTTGTTCTACCCAACTTTGCTAATGATCTTCTGCAGTTTGATCTTGTGCTGTCCTTATGTCCTTGCTGTCCCTCGTTCTTCATAGTGTTGCCAACTGTCCCTTTTTGCTTTTGCTTCCTTAGTCAAACCATGCAATGTTGAACCATCTCTCTTGGTACGGTGATTCTGATTTTTGTACTCACCATCACCCAGGGCTGAAGCTTTGATTTGAGCATTGTGGAGTTTTTGCTGAACCTTCATGATGTGGGCTGAGATGAATATATTGGGCCTACACTACTCATAAACCCATTAGCACACTTTTGTGCTGTTAACCCAATAACAATGTTTGTCATCATATTATCACACTAAAATTAATTCTAACTCAACAACATGGATTTGGAAAATTATATCAGTTCTCATTTTTGTTCTATTCCAAACAAGTTATTTCAGTTCCACATGAATTCCATTCCTCTTTTGTTCTAACTGCACCCATACGAAGCTTAAAATTTGCTTTAGTTGCTTCATGCCCAATTTATCTTTGAAATAAAGCATGGCAGTTATATAATGCAATTGATATGCAAAATCTATAAACAATTGCTTCATGGAATTGTAAATTCATGTGCTAAGTCCTTCATATCCTTGCAAATTATCGAGTAAATAGGAAAGAAGGAAGAAACTCTTTATTGTTAATCTTTCTAATGTTGAATTATGTTCTAGTGACAGTGCAACTGCAACTGCAACTGCAAATAGCACTTGCTTCACTTTTTCTTTTCTGTTTAATGGTGACTTAATATTGGTAAAACTGTTGCCTGAACCATGAATTTTACCACATTAACGTCTAGTTACTTTGTCTTGTTAATTATTCATCTTTTTTGGATTCAGGTGATGGTTTTAAATAAGGAAACACAAAAGCAGCAAGGAATTTCATCAATTAAGATTCAAAATTTTCATTTCAAGATCAAGGAAAATAACATTGAGTACTTCTACGCTGGCACAAGAACCTAGAGCTGAAGAATATGCTTGTACAGAGTTGTTTAATCTTGAATGAGACAGTGATTTGTGCATCTATTGTGTTAGACTCTTGCAAGTTTTGGAAGAAGCGATTCTTAATTTCAATGAGGATCTTGATTATTTTGACACGAAAATGGTTGAGTTTTTTTTTTTTTTTTTTTGGCCAAACGACTGGGGTAACCACCAAATAAGGTAACTGATCTCGTGTTGACTGTAGGCACTTCAATAGTTGGGATAGTAGCCCAATTTTTTGAAGGTTTTATGTTCCAGAGGTGGATGGAACACTCAAGATTTGGTTAAGAGACGAAGAATTCAAAATATTGAATTATTAGATGGACTATGTTTAGGCACGAAAGACCATATTGAATTTGGTGTTCTTTGGAATTGCGTCTTTGCATTTATCCTAAGGTGAATACTTCCATAAGGGGTTTTGATTGTAGGAAGCTGAGGTAAATCCATGAGTTCTTGGTTTAATGTAATATATTTACTGTCATCTAAAATTTTTATTATTATTTATATTAATTTATTAAAAAAATGGATTAATGGACATTTTAGTGACTATTAATACACTAATATTTAACAATCACATTGATTTGAAATTCTTAATCCCTAATATCGTACAGAGTATTTTGGGACGAAAGTAATATTATGATCTATAATTTATCTAAAATTTCTTTCAGAGTTAGAAACGGATGGTAAAATAGTGAACCTGATCTAAGTTTAATGTTGAAGTCAAACATGAAATAAGTAAAAGTACATCTAATTGTAAAAGACATTCTAATATTTAAATCAATACATATATATATAATGTAAAAAATAGAAAATTAGATATTATAGCATACATGTATAAGATGATAGATATAAAACATGCATGATATAAAACTTAGAAATAGTAGAAGATGATCTCATGTATAATGTTTAGATATAAAACTTACAAGAGTTCTTCAAAAGATTATTGAACTCATAGAAAGAGATGGATTAATGAAGTTTTCTCTAATTCATAGATCAACAAACTTGGTTGCAGAGCAGGTCGTTAAATAGGATGCTAAAAATCAACTTACTCATGTGAATTGCCTCATTCCAAATAAGGATTTGCTTCCCTAATGCAGTGCGATTTGATTCATTAGTTTAATGCCTTTTTTTTTTTTGCAGTTCTTCTTTATACGAAAAAAAAAACGGTGCTTTAAGCATAAAAATTCTCAGAACTTCCCTTTAGCTGAGAAAATGTAGATGTATTAGGTAGGAAATAAATCTTCTCAATTTTTTTTTCTAATTGAGAAAATAAAATATAATTTCTAATTCTTTAATATTTTTTTATTATATTTTTTTTATCTCACCTACAAAATATATAATAAAAAATACTTTACTTTTTCAAGTGAAACAAAAAATTGAGAAAATCCATTCACATCTTATATAAATGTCTCGATTAATTATGAAAGGGATTTTAGTTTTGAGATGTAAAGTTTAAGTATAAAAGTTGGTATTAATAGTTATTGATGTAGTAGAAGGATACCGTTAATATTCGTTTTAAATTCAAATTTTAAGGTTATCAATTAAAAAAAAAAACATACTTCCTCTTAATTATAAGCTTTTGCCTTCTTCGAAAATCATCCACCACTTTTATTGCTATGATAAAAAAGTATCAGAAAATATTAATATGACAAATAAAAATTAAAAATAATTTTAAAAGAATATATAAATAAAAGATAATTTATGGACCTAACACGAAGAAGAAAAGATTTAAATAAAAAGTTAGATTTAAGGAGAGAAATCCTAGAAAGTAGAAACGTATGATCTGCACGTATAAGACGAAATATATGAAATGTAAGTTCGGCCGTCGAAGAAAAAATCTTAATACAGAAGTGAAGATTAGAGAAAACATCCTATAAAAAGTTAAAAGGTTTAAGTATCTTGGGTGCATAAGGAGAATGGAGATATTGAATAGGATGTAAATCATAGGATTCAAATAGGTTAGTCAAAATAGCTGAGTACGTTTTATATGTGACAAAAAAGTGCCTTTAAAACTTAAAGGTAAATTTTATTGCACTGCTATCAAATCGGCTAGATTTTATGGTACAGAGTGTTGGGCGCCCAAAAGGAAGCACGAACATAAATTAAGTGTAGCAGAGATGAAGATGTTGAGATGAATGAGTGATCATACGTGAGAAAGAGTTGGAATAGCATCTATTGTAAAAAAAAATTGGTAGAATCGGGTCTTAGGTGGTTTGGACATATAGGAAGAAGACCAACAGAATCCAGTCACAAGAGTGGATGAGATGGAAGAATGGAAGATGGATAAGAGGTGAAAGGCAGAAGACCTAGGAAGACTATCCATGAGTTGTCAAACGAAATTTATATATTAACGATATCTTTGTAGACATAATATATAATAGAGTCCAATGACATTGTTTGATCTATGTAGCCGACCCATCTAATGAGACAAATTCGATGTTGTATATAAATAAAAAATAATTAAAGGAGAGTAACATTATTAATTTGAGGGTAATATTATTTTTTTTTTAAAATATAAAATTTAAAGTTTTAACATATTTATTATATATTATATATTTATTAAAAATTTAATTTTAAAATTTTAAATAATTTTATATATACATCCAATTATATAATATTAAAAATAATAAATTTTACATGAATAATTATTGAAAAGAATAAATGTAATTAAACAATCAAAATTATATTTTATTAAAATAAAATATTTAAACATTTCTTAAGAAATGGATCACATAAAATAACTGTTGGAACATGGCATATGAACGAAACGAAACGCATGTCGTTCAGAGTATCAAATATTACCGAATTACATTGATCACCGGTGTGCTTCCGCCTTCCAATTTTCTGTTACCAGTTACCTCTTCCCTTTGGGCAGTTTTTCTTCACTTTCTCCTTCTTCTCTTCTCTCCTCTCACCAAACCCTACGAAACACTACCAACGCATTCCCATTTCCCAATCTGGGATCACCGTTTTCGTGTTCCTCGCTTCGTTCACTCTCATCCTTTGGTATTATTTTCTTCCCCCTTGTTTTTGTTAATTGCCTTTCCCTCCAACTTCTTTCTCTCTACCGATGCTTTGATACCGGAACTTTGTTTTGTTAACTTCGTTTGTTATCTTAATTATTATGGGGATTAATGGTTAATTACGTGCAATTAGTCATCGTAATGTTAATTGTTGCTGTTCTTAATTTTGGATAGCTTGTTAATAGGTATATAGGCAGAGGAAAACGGAATTTAGCGAAAAGATGGTTCCATGTTTTAGAAATTGTGAGATTTTGCAAACACTTATCAGTGTAGAAATTTGACTGTAAGGGGACTGTGTATGCCATGACATGATATCATTTAAGGAAGAGAAAAAAAAAAAGAAAAAGAAAAATTGGTTACCAACTAAGAAGTAAATGCTGTGGTATACAAGTATTTTGTTTTATTGTTACTATTATTCTTAAAACTACTAAATACTTTATATCATTGTATGTGCGCCCATACTAAAGTTGCTTCTGATCAAAGCTGGCTCTTTGGAAAGCCCTTTGATAATTAATTTTTGTTTATATGCTCATTGTGATTGTGTTCTGTTATTTATCTATATGTGCAGCTTTTAGTTGATTGAGGAGGTTACTGAGAGCTAATCTTGTGAAATTCAATCCAGTTTTTCATTTTAACCGCTGGTCAATTTGGCTAAGAATCAGCAGCACATGAGATCTGAATCGCCAATTGAATTTGATGCTAGATGTGAAACAAAAGAAAGATTACGTACGTGTGTGTTACTGGGTATTGTCATAGATATATAAGCACATGCAGCATGCAGGCTACAGGAAATAAGTAGGCTTCTGTTTTGGTTTATAAATAGAAGATCCTGGCTAACAGAAGGGCTGTCTAATGTAATGGCAAACTCTGTCAAAGTCAGGCCAGGAGGTATGTTGAAAGCTGTACAAGAGATTGGCATCTACATTCATAGGTTTCACAACCTCGACCTTTTCCAGCAGGGGTATGCATCAACTTCTACTTTTTGTCTTTCTAAGTTCCGTTATGAGTTCTTACTTGGTTAACTGATATCGGTACTTTATTTTTATGTAGATGGTATCAGATCAAGATTACTATGAGATGGGAGGATAATGAAAATACATCTTTTGGAATTCCAGTTAGGGTGGTTCAATATGAAGGTAATTGGTCAATATTGTGCTCTATTATTAATGTTGCTTGTTCATTATTCTATTGTCTTTCTCCTACTCTAGATACCAGTTCCTTACAGATATGAGAAATCTACTGCAGATGAGCTTTTTAATGATTCAATCATCTTCCCTATTGATTTTTCATTTTTCCCTTAAGCAACACAATGAGGAGATTGAACTATAAAAGTTTCTCCCTCTAGATCTTTGTGAAGAAATGCATTTCATGTGCAATTGATTATTGATATAACTGCAATAGCTGCAGCGGAAGAGATAGCCATAGTGAAGTACTTTTGGTTATAGGGGAAAATGTATTGCTGCAATAGCTGCAATTGAAAAAAGAGCTGTAGGGAAGCAATTTTGGCCAGAGGAAAATGTGCCATAATTAAGACCATGAATATGAGTATATGATTTAGCAACAAGACTTGCCTTAAGAGGGCCAACCCTGTCTAGTCCTATTTTAATAACATATATATGCCTATTGGTAACCAACATTTGACTCCCTTGGAGGTTATTGAATTGGTATTTGTAAAGTAAGTTGTAGATATAGATTGAATATTTCAAGGATTTTTCTTGGTTATGCATTTGACTGTGGTTCCTTGATTTATTATTCTGTAGACATTTTGTATTTCAAATTAGATTTTGTAAAGTTACACTGTTCTTCGTATGAAAGCTTTTAGAGAGCTATTTCAGTTTTGTTTTGATGATTACTAATAAGTTTTTTTTTTTTTTTTCCCTTTATTTTCTGGCAGCTCCCGAGCTGGGTCTTGGTAGTGTATATGGTATTTGGAGGATTGACGATACAGACTACAGTTTTTCAACTCAACCCTTTCGCATAAAATATGCTAGGCAGGATATTTATTTATGTATGATGATCTCATTCAACTTACCACTTATTGGATTTGAGGTAATGATCACTCTCTCAATTTAAGTAAATGTTACAACATTTTAATAACTTTTTGTTTGTGTAATTTTTAAAATTCTAACCGTTGGATTAGAAGCTTATATGTTGTAGATCATCTCTAGAAAATTTCACGTCTATCCAAAATCGTTTGCTATACAAGTTATTTATTTATTTATTTTTATTCTTTTTAACAACTATGTCTTGTGGTCTATCAGACTACAACCATTTGTTGTTGCTGATCAAGCTTTCTAACAGGTTTATGTGGACCAACCAATTTTTGTAACTGCAAAGGCTCTTCCATGTGAGAGTGAATTATTATGATATAAAACCATTGATGTGCCAAGGGTAAATACTGTGTAGGAATGTAAGATATGTACTAGAAAGTTTTTTCTAGTATCAGGTTATGCTGATTAATTAAACAGTATCATGATTGCTAAAACTTTAAAATGACACTTTGTGATCTCATTTATGAATCAAAATATCTTCTAATCCACTGTGTACTAACACAAGCATGTCAAGCCAATCTAGGCACAAGCGATGGATCGGCAGAATCACACATTAAAGAATTGACATCATTATGTTTTTCCCCACACGATTATATCCTATTTCTTTTGTCTGCTCTAAAAATTGTCATGTCAAGTATTGACTCTCTTAAATGATTAAGTTGTTGCATGATGCTCATAAGTCATGATTGATTTATGTATCATATAAGCCCCATCATGCAAGCCCTTTTTGTGCTTGATTTGTGTAGCACCTTCACTAACAGAATACTGCACCTTTATATCTACTTAAGCGTAGTATTCTGTTAGTGAAGGTGTTACAATTTGAACCATGAAAATAGACTTATGCTATAATAGGGGGAACAGCAAGGTTGTAACTATTGACTATGTGGACATGGGGGATTTCATATTATGCCAAGGACCTACTCTCTTAGAAGTTTAAGCTACTGATTGGAGACTCTATTGGTTTTATAGTTATTGCAAAAGTATTTTTGAGATCAACATTCAATATAACCAGTATTGAATTGAGTTTATTAAATTCTAAAAACATCATATCAGAGTAAATCCCTCAATCACAACCCCTTTCCTCCTCGGTAAACCAATATGGAAATCCAAAGCTCCCTCTAAAGTTAAATCATTAATTTGAAGAGCTGTGCTCAACAGAATTAACACAAATGGCAATTTGCAGGTTAGAAGGCCACATAAGGCCATTTCCCCTGATGTGAGTGTGTTATGTGTGGGGTAAGCTCAAAAACAACCTCACATTTGTTTTTGCACTGCCATATGGCTGATTAAGAACGAAAATGACAAGATGAGGTGCTCCGGCACCTTCATGGAGTTCTTTGTTTGGTGTTGTTGGCGAATCTTTGGTGTGCCCCATATCGCAAGATCGGCTTCTATTGGCCTGGTTTGAGGGTTTTGGGATATAAAAGAGGCAAAATCTTTGTGGTAATGTACAACATATGCCACTATTCGGAGTATTTGGCTCGAATGCAGTTTGCTCACTTTTAATGATAGATTTTTGGGAAATGTTGCTGTATGGGATAGAATTAGGCGTCAGGCATCTATATGGTGCAAAGGACATGATATCTTTAGAGGACTTCCCTCTTAGACACGTTTAGAGATTGGAAACCTGCGTTTCACTTATGTTTTGATTTGCTTTATATTATTCTATTTGGGAGGATGTCTTTTCCTCTGCCTTTTTGTATCTTCTCTACCCTATCTTAATAAAATTCTTTTTTATTGAAAAAATAATAATATTCAAGTAAATAAATGCTTTATAGGAACTTGTTTTACTTTTATCTTATTTTTATCTGTAATATTTGTAAGGTTTTTCTTGTCATGTTGACACTTTCATCTGCTCATATACAGTTTTATATGTAAAAACCAATCAAATATGTCAGGAGGATTTTGCTTTAATCTCTAAGACAAGCTATAGAATGACCAAAATAAAACTACTCAACCCTTTCTAAGATTCTAAGCAACCTATTACTCATCAATTATATCTTTCATCATTTATTTCTCGTGTTCAGTATTCTTGTTTCACTATATTGTGTTATGTGGCTCTCAATTGCAGGGCTTACCAACAACTGCTGTAATTCTAAAATTTGAGCTTGTGTATGCTCCCACATTTGAAAATGGGTGAGTGATAAAAGTTGCATATTTATTTTAAAGAGCCAAAAACACATGCTTGTTTATTTAAAGTTGATCTCATTCTAGTAAAATCAGCATACTGACTGGAGTGTATCCTGCACAGTGCTGACTTGCAATCTTCTCTAGATGCTTACCCTGCTGCTGTCCACGAATTCCGCATTCCTCCTAAAGCTCTTTTAGGATTGCATTCTTATTGTCCGGTCCATTTTGATATGCTACATGCGGTGCTTGTTGATGTCAGTGTACATGTTAGTTTACTGAAAGCTACCTCGTCCCAGAGGGCATCGAAGGTACCCAGGTTTGTCATGTTTCTTGATTATTTTAGTATGATTATACTAGATATGTATTAAAATTGATAGCATTTTTCCCCATTGCATGTTTGATTTTATAGTGTAACCTGTTGAGTTGCTCCATTTCAGCAATTCTGGCAATGTTGAACTTGTTGCTGATAAAAACGATGACACATTGGACCAAGTATGCTCTAATTCATTGTGTGGCTATCTACAAAATTTTTTATGCAAAAATCTTTCTTTGCATGTCTTCATGTTTGTTTTCTTTGCTTGATTTATACCCTAGGCTTCTAAAATAACTGATATCTTACATAGTGTCCCTGCGTATTATTTGTGCTAATGCTGTTTTCTTTAATATATACAGACAAAAAGGTAGCAAGTTCATAATATTTTACAATATATAGACATCTAATTATTATATAAAATAAAACTACAAGTCACATACATATCTATCCTAATAAATCCTAATAAATAGAAATGAGGTCATTTTTCTATCATAATAAAATAAAAGAAAAAAATCATGAAATATATAGAAATTAATCATAATATATCGTCTAAGATTCACTTTCATATTCTAGTATAATCTACTCTATTTAAAGATATGATAAAGATTATATGAGGTATTTTTCTAAATCATTTAGAAAAGTGGTGTTAAATGTTTGGTTTTTGTATTATAAAAACTAGGAATGTTATATATTTCTTCCAATTGATTTAGTTCTTTTGATACTCTTATCATTCATTAACAGAACACTTTATTTGACCAGGAATTGGGTGAATTTGCTTCTCTCGATTTGAAAAATGTCACGTTTGTTAAAGCATTCTTCGCAGCTCGTGATATATTGCTTGAAGAACTACAGAAGCTTAACGAAGTAGTTGATCAACCTATTGATATTACAGAATTTGTATCTAAAAAGAGCAGGACAAATTTATTAAATTCTGTTCTGGAATCAAATCAGTTCCCAACAGATGTTGAACCTTCAGGACAAGGCAAGCCACAAATTGATCTTGAGGTCCTTACTTTTGTTTCATGCTATAGACTATTGACTTTCCATTTATATCAATTTTACTATTTCTTTTTTTTATTAATTGTACTTTGTATTCCTGTACAGGAAAGAAATAGTGATCCAGATTTTCTAAATGTTGAGAACTTTGATTTATTGGCAATTGATCAGCTGTTGGACTGTTTTCACATATTGGGAGATCAATTGACACACTTATGGAGCGTATTTCTGCAGTTCCACAGGTTTGCTTTTCATCACATCATTAGAACTTAACAGGAAAGAATAGGTATCTAAGTTTCGGGTCTGAATCAGATTCAATATTGTAGCTATTTTTGCTATGTAGTTGCAACATTTTACAGCAGCATAATAACAGTTTTCCTGCTGTTAGGGGAGTTAATCTTTATAAAGAAATAGAAGAGATTAAATTATGGGTCGGTGACATTTGTTAGTAACCAGAGTCTTGGAGAGTTGTGCAGGCTCTACTTTTCCTCAGATCAGTGAAATCTTAAGGCCCTTGGCACAATGCATTCATTGCTGTAACATAATTGCTTTATTTGTGATCATCTGTTCTAACACTTTCCTTTTTAACCTGCTAGAATTATTTTTTACATTTTTGGTTTTCCTTTTGTGCTCTGCTCTTGGTTGATTTCTTGGGGGTGTTGTTATTTGACATTCGATGTAATTGGTAAGCACTGTTGCACATTTTATCTTAAGATTTAGCTCCCCCCACCACCACCTCTCTCTCTCTCTCTCTCTCTCTCTCTCTCTCTCTCTCTCTCTCTCATGAGGAGCCTTATCCTTTTTGTACTTAAAATTCTCTTTGTATGTGTGTTTCCTCCAGCAAGCAGATGTAATTTGATTTGCAAAGTGTTTATTTTGTAAGTTTTCTTGGGTCTGATAAGCAATTTTGTCACCTACTGTTCTCCTCATTAAGCCTTCTTTTCCTTGGACTTTCAGAATATATTTCCATATTTAGTGCATATAACCTGCAATTTGAGAAAACATTATACGTGGTCTCTTTCGTGACCCCACATGGGCATGTCCTATGTAAGATCACCTCAACCTGTTTTACCTGCTAATATTTACATCTTAATAGGAATAACAAAACAAAGATACTAGAATTTTTGCGTGATACATGGGCTAAGGATCGGAAAGCTGAATGGTCAATATGGATGGTGTACTCTAAGGTAGAAATGCCTCATCATCATACAAAAAGTGAGAGCGACGAGTCGGCACATCATGGTGGACATAGAAGAGTTCCTAGTTTGTTGAAGGTATCTGAAGAGGTAAGCTCTTTCCTTCATATGCTTGACATAAGGCTTTGACTAAGAATTTTTTTTTTTAGCAGAAGTCTAAAACCTATTTTCTCTTCTCTTTTTTCTTTTTTTTTTTCTATCACCAATTGTATACAGCCTCATCAGATTGCAGCTACACGTGCTGAACTTCATCGAAGAAGCATTGCACAAATGAAGGTATTTATCAACTTTTATATGTGATCACTAGCTCATATTTTACATTTATTTATATATGGCCTAATAATGGATCACATTTTTGTAGATAAACAGTCGATCAATTCAAGACATGCATATATTCGGGGATCCTTTACGTATACCAATCGTCATTGTTGAACGTGTGATGAATGCACCACGTCGGACTTTGAGTGAAAATTCATACTTGAGTAATGTTGAATACCTAAGTTCCGATAGCTTTCAAACAGCGCACAGTTCTGACTCTACAGACACGAAATCTACACCCCTAAGTAATGCACAGGTGTTGAAGATTGTGGTCTTTGTGCATGGTTTTCAGGCAAGTCTTGTTCTAGTTGAAATTGTTGCAAAATATACCCTTCTTTTATGTTTGTAAGACAAGTATTGATGTGCTATCTCAGCTACCAAAATCTCCTTCTAATTCATTCTAGCGAATTCTTCTTGATCCCCTATGCTGATTTTAGAGTCAGACACTTCATGCCATGACCTAGGATTGACTAATATGCTCATGTTCAATCAGTTTTTCCGCCTTTTCTTTTTTCTTTTGGAAGATATAAATGAGAATTTAGATTTGTGGAGACAAGTTGTAGAGATAGTACTTCGGGATTTATATGCTATAAAACAATATCTTTAAAGCTTAGAACACATGATTTATAGATCAGCTATGTTGTATGAGACAGTGTTGGCTGGTAAAGAGTCAACAAGAACACGAGCTTAGTATGGTAGACATGTAGATGTTTTCATGGATGAATTGTCACACCAGAATGGAAAGTATAAGGAACAAAGACACGAGGGATATAGCTCGATGGGTAGGGATATAGGGAGACTTAATAAAACTTTGAAAGAAATTATTAAAAAGAATTTAATCATAAATAGGTTGAGTTTTACTGACATGATCCCAAATAGGGCACATTGGTATTATTTGATCCATGTAGCCAATTTTACCTACTGGGTGATAAGACTGTTTTTGTTTCTGTTTATTTCGGAAGGAACAAGAATAAGCGAAAATACATGTAATATAACATATTATAGACATCAAAATCCAATTGAAGCATTTTCATTTCAACTGATTGCAAAGCATCATTTATTTGGCTACATATATATTTTTTATCTATGCTTTTGGTGAAATGCTTACCCTTCATAACATAAAATGTTGTAGGGGCATCATTTGGATCTAAGACTCATTCGAAATCAATGGCTTTTGATTGATCCCAAAATAGAATTTCTTATGTCAGAGACTAATGAAGATAAAACAAGTGGAGACTTTAGGGAAATGGGACAAAGGCTAGCTCAGGAGGTTATTTCTTTTGTTAAAAAGAAAATGGACAAAGCATCAAGATATGGGAGTTTGGGAGATATTAAGCTAAGTTTTGTCGGACATTCTATTGGTAACCTCATTATCAGAACAGCGATTGCAGGTAATTCATAATTTCAAATGTTCCAATGTTCATACGTTGACAGTTGGCACTAAATTTTATCCTATGGTTACAGAGAGCATCATGGAGCCATTTTTAAGATATCTATATACTTATGTTTCACTGTCGGGTCCTCATTTGGGGTATCTTTATAGTTCAAACTCCTTGTTTAATTCTGGATTATGGGTCTTGAAGAAACTAAGAGGCACACAGTGCATTCATCAGCTCACCTTCACAGATGATCCAGATATCCAAAATACATTCATCTATCAGCTGTGTAAGGTACGGGAAGTTTTCTTTGAAGTATGTGATTAAGTGACTGGCATAAGCTATAATTTGTTACTCTTGAATACCTTACACTCTTATACCATGAGCATTTACTATGCTTGACCATCAACTGTTTGCTCAAGTAAGGTTTCCTTGAATTTGAAAACATTAAATAATGTTGATTTGATTTTTATAATATGGTATCAACAATTTACATAATGAATTCTTCCAAACTGCTAGTAATCTCTTGACAATTTATCCTACAAAATGTTTGCAAAACGGCTAGGTTAGTAGTATGCCTTTTTTTGCTTTTCCATTTCAATAACTATTACTTTTCACATAACAATAACTATGACCCCACAACTTTCAATTGCAGTGAACAAGCCTTATCTTTTGAAATATGTTTCTTAATTTATGTTCATGCAGATGAGCTATTTTTGGTTCAAATAAATAATGAATTAATGTATACTGTTTTTTATGGTGCTTAAATGTATACATGGTTAGTTGCATATTAAAGAACAAGTGTTGATTTAATGGTCCTAAGCATTTTCCTGTCATAGGTGAGTTAACTGCTTTGACGAGGTTCTAATGGAGTTCACTTTCTATTTTTTCTTTCTTTCAGCAGAAGACATTGGATCATTTTAAAAATATTATCTTGATATCTTCCCCACAGGTAGTCCCTTCTCTCCTGACTCTTGAATCCATTCGTAGAAAGAAAATATGTGTTGTAATGAATCATTTTTTTCCTGAAAAACTTAGGTTGTCTGGATAGAGGCACATAATAATTTTAAGAGTATGCATGGTAGTTTGCTTTTACTTCAGGATTAAGTCAGTTTGCTGTTAACTGGTAATGCTATTTCCAGGACGGGTACGTGCCATACCATTCTGCCAGAATTGAGACGTGCCTGGCTGCCTCACATGACACTTCAAGGAAGGGGATTGTGTTCATGGAAATGCTGAATAGTTGTTTGGAACAGATCTACGCCAATCCCTCCGAACGAAGAATATTTATGCGCTGTGATGTCAATTTTGATACCACTGCCTATGGCAAGAATTTAAACTCTTTCATTGGGCGTGCTGCACATATCGAATTCCTGGAGTCTGACATCTTTTCCAAGTTCTTGATGTGGTCTTTTCCTGAGCTATTTCGATAGGATTTCCTTTGATTTGCACTGCTATCCTGAGACATAAGGTGTTCTACTTCATTTATCAGCTACAAACAACAATGGTGCTCAGATTTCAGCACGTGCCACGTGGTATTCAAATAATGGAGAAAATCTTGCTGTGTTGGCCAAAGCATCTACACGTTTATGTTTAGTAGGCTGTGAAACTTGGTGGAAACTCAAGTGCAGTTGACTTCACGTGAAGTTGATAGTTGAGAGCCGTTAGATGAAAATTTAGTCAAATCAGTCAAATCATCTAACGGCTTTCAACTATTAATTTCACGTGAAATCAACTGCACCTGAGTTTTCACCGTGAAACTTTTGTTTCGTTCACATGTATATCCTTGGAAATGGTTGAAATATGTGATGTAATTATTCTAGGTAATTAGATCACCGTTAGTAATTTTTTTCTTATAAGCCATTATATATGGGGTTCTCCTTGCGACAGTCCTGCGTGGCTTTTTCTATTTTAGATTGGTCTAAATGTTAGGATTAATTTCAACTTTCTTTGTATATACCTTAAAACTTTCCATTAACTAACTAAACAGAGAATCGTATAATTACGTTGATAGTCATGTACATGCTAATTGCAGTGTTTCTGAAATATGGCAAATTGTTATAAAATGAAACCAAGTATCATATATATTTAAACTAAGATTATAAAATGGCTAATGACATTTGTCTTCTATGAGGTGTAAAGATTTTACACTTTATCTCCGCTTAACTTTTAATAACAGATAAGGCAATTGTACCTCCTTGCTGTGGATGGAGACGAGAGCTTTTAATTGTGCCCGCCTAAATATAGTCTCATTATGTCCCAATAGGAAATCTAGAACAGGAAATGGAAGTCCAAACTGTTCTGATATACATATTTTAGTTATCTTTTCTGCTTTAATTCTTTTAATTCTGTTTTTCTCTTCTAATGTTTCTCTTTAGGTTAGTTCATCAGTCACAAACTCCCCTATCCCCTGAATTCTGATTTTTCCTTTTAAAGGGATACAACGTAAACCCAGGAGGTGGTAAAGACTATAGAATAAAGATATTACGTTTGTGAACTAAGTTGAGTTGGTTGAGTGGTCAGCTCACTCGTCCGCTTAAACAAGTGTCGGGGGTTTGGATTCTGCCTTGTGTATGCAACAACCCATTGGCCAGCAACAGATCTTTAAATAGATCTCAGATTCGCGACGAATTAGTTCTTGTTCTGTCGGAGTTGGATGATACTGTGGACAACCAAAAAAAAAAAAGATATAACGTTTGTGGTGGATGTTGACAAAAAATAGTTTAACGAAAAAAGAAGGGAATGAGGAAAACATGCCAAATATGGAGTGATCGGAGAGAAGCAAAGGGTGAAACAATAAAACTAATGGTTTTTTGTTTGTCAAATAGATTGGGCAAAGAATTTTGAACAAATACTCTTTTTGGACCATTTATTCGAATGACAAAATAACACTCTATAATTTGAATATTCTTATCTATTTTTCAACTATTTAAGTAACTGGTCTAAGCAGTCTTTATTATTAGTCTAATCTGTCATTGATACATCAGCAGATTATACGAGCCGCTTAGACTAATTACTTAAATAGTTGGAGACCTGTTAAAGATTTTTGAATTGTGGAAGACTGTTTTATCCTTTAAACAAATAGTCTGGAATTAAAAAGGACATTTACTCAAACTTTTATCAGTTATAAATTTGTGGTATCTCTGTTTCTATTGTGTTTGTCTCTCACTTGCACTCATCCAACATATTGCCATCGTTGGAGGCTTGTACTAATGTCTAATGGCACATCTTGTGCCTTTGAAATGACCACACTCAAATTTGAGAAGTTGAGTTGTGGATGTGAACTCTTCTAGTATTGTGTGTATGAAAGTAGTGTGGCTGAATTGTTATAAACTTGTAATATGGAAAAAACTCACACACACACACACAAATTGCCTACTTTAATTCCCCTAATTTCTATATTGATTTCATCACATTTTGATCTTTACCAATAAGAAAATTTGTTTTTTCATTGTGAAAATTTATTAAATTTCATAATATTGTATTTTAAAAGAGATAGATATTTCAATGAAAACTTTATAATTATCTATGTAGAGATGTTTTCTTTTGACTATTAGATGATTTCCTTTGATTATTAGATGATAGATTGTGAAATTTGATTTTAGTATATTATAAAAACGTTATTTCCTTTAAACTGCTATTTTCTCCCATAAGTGATGCTTTTAAAGTGTAACGAAACAAATATCTTCCTAAGATATTTTTGACATCTCTATTAAAATACATACCTTTTAAGAGAATGGTCAATATATTATTGTTTCGAATAATTTGCTAAAATGAATCTTTACATTTATAGAGTCCAACGTCCAAAGTACCAAAATTCAAATCCATTTAACTCAACTAATTAGATTCAAGTTAACCAGCTCACTATTAAAGAATGAAATAAACTATCGTAAGTCATTTTTAAGCCCACTCTTCACATTCACAAGATTCGAATGCGAAACTTTATTTAAATTGAACAAGCGAGAAAGCACTCAAGACCAAAGAAAAAAAAAAAGAGAAAGCACTGATCCTAGCTTGCTTCCAACTGATGTTAAAATAGATGCTGATCATTGTTTTCTGTAACTAAAATACAGAAATGAAGAACATCTAACTGCTATAGAATTCTAATTCTAACAATTATTGGTACAAGTAAAGATTTTAGAAGGTAAAAACAGCTAGTGTTACAGTGATGACAGGTATCATGGTTCCCTCATTTGGGAACCTAATCTTTAGTATTTTCGCATGCTCATGGCAATTACAAGAACCTCGCTACTAATTCTGAATAATTAATAAAATAAGGTAAACAGATCAAACTTGTCAAATACTTAGCTCTCTGACAGTAAAAAATTGCATGTTGAATATATTGAAGCTGCAGCTGCATTAACTGCTAATTCTTTCTCTGAACCATCTAATCCTGTGACCCTGCACAACATTAAATAAATAAATAAGAGAGATTTTTAATCCCAGAACACAATTTCAATTCCTTCAAACACTGGGGATACAAGAGACCAAAATTTGTAGGGATAGAAACCAAAATTTTAATAATATTTCTTTCCAAAAACACTCATTTAATTTTTCAAATTCTAAACTATCATTCGGTCTTCATATTTATCTTAAACCAAATATAATCCTGAGACATAACTCAGTCTTGTATATTTTATACTAAACACAATACAGAAACTTAATTTAGTCTATGTCTCTCAGTCTCAATCTCCCTTCCAAATGCAGCCTTAAGTAACGTTTATTTTAAGATACTGGAAGACTAAGATTAAATACATGTTTGTTGGCCTAGAAACTGATACTAAAATTTCAGTCTGTTTCCAAAATTTTAGTATTTCAATACCTACAAAAAGTAGAAACACAGAGTATTGAAATTTTTGGGAATGGAGACTAAAACTTTAATAACATTTTATACCTAAAATACCTCCATTTCCTTTAATTAATTCCAACTTTACCCTTTGTACAAATTAAATTAGAGCTTCATTCTTATATTAGTCTTTATCTCCCACTTTACCCCAAATACAATACTGAGATTTATTTCAGTCTCAGTCTCTCTTTCAAACACTACCTAGTAGTGTTTGTTTTGTGATATTGGGACTGGGACCGAAACTGAGGGACTGAAACTTAGAATTGTGTTTAGTAGCTAAAAACTGGAATTAAAATTTTAATCCCAGAACACAATTTCAATTCTTTCAGTACCTCCAAAAAATGAGAAAATAGAGAACTGAAATTTTTGGAAACCGAACCTAAAACTTCAATAACTTTTTTTCCTCAAATACCCTCATTCAAAATTTCATATTCCAAATTTACCCTTCACAATTCCTCCGCTGCCAACACTTTCTCACAACCCTTACTTCTTACCCTCAACCCCACCCCACCTCCCACCCCACCACCACACCACTGCCATCACCAAATTCCACCACCACCAACATTAATAATACCAAAAATAACAATCTCATAAACATGTCAAAATCAGATTCATAACACAAGATTACAAAATCAGAACAGAAAAGAGAATAGTGGGAGATATTGGAACTGGAACTACGGCGGCAACGAATTGGAATTCAAACAGAGGCGGCGCGGCAAGCACAATAGGGAACAGACGGCAGACCATCGGCAAGCACAGCGCAGAACTGGAACACACGATGGCAGAACGCACAACCCAATGAACACGGCGGCAACGAACACGACACAACAGAACAGGACGCAACGAACACGATGATTGACACAACGGTGTTGGGTGCTGTCGTCGCCGTGGAGGGATGGAAACCGCCACTGTGTGTGTGTGTGTGTGTGTGAGAGAGAGAGAGAGGGGGGGGGGGGGAAGGACTAGGGTTTTATTTTGATTTTTTTAATTAGTAAGGGTATTTTAGTAATTTCACTTATTTAAGTCCCCATTTTTTTTTATCTTAAACCAAACAAGATACTAAGATATAACTCAGTCTTGTACACTTTACACTAAATACAAAACAGAGACTTAATTTATTTTCAATCTCAATCTCCCTTCCAAACGCTACTGAAAAGTATAGAAGAGGCAGAATCAGTTAGGTTAATCTGTTAGATAGTTAGGGTAAGTTCCAACTAAAATAGATCTTGCAATTAACTTAAGCATGAAAAGTCCCTTCTATCCCTTTGTACTAGCTTACTAAATAAACTACTTTGCTATGTATATAAGCATTGAACTGTGTTTAAACTCAGTAATAATAATAGAATGAATATTCACTTTCTCTGATCAATTCTGTCAACTCTTTCTTCTCTCTTCCCTCGTTCTTCTCCATCCCTCTCTCTTAAACTCATGGTATCAAGTGATTCAGATTGAGCATGGATCCTCCCTCCAACACCTAGGAAATCTGTCACTGCCAACAATTCCACCTCCTTCGCGCGTCCTCTCCCGAATATCTCTCTACAACTCGAAGATTGAAACTTTCTTCTTTGGCAACATCAAGTCCTATCAGCATTAAAGGCAATCGCCTCTTTAATCTCATATTCTAATTGATCAATGTGCTCTTCATCCTCTACAACTTGCGTCGCCAAAGGATGCTCTCAACAACCGCGTCTCTAGCGAGTATGAGCTTTGTGATGAGCAAGATCAGATGCTCCTCGCATGGTTGACATCGACGAAGACCAACTCGGTGCTCATACTTATTGTCGATTGTGAGTTCTCATGGCAAGTGTGGGAGAAACATGATCCCTGCTTTGCATCGCGAACAAGAGCATGTGCACAACAATGGAAACTAGAGTTGAGCACCATATCAAAGACTTTGCAACCTCCTAACGAATATCTCCTCCACATTTGAGCTGTCATGAACACCTTGGCCTCTGTTGTAAGTCCAGTCTCTGAGCAAGAACACATTGTTGTCATCCTTGCTAGGCTCGGAAGTGAACACGATGCATTTGTCACCTCCATAAACATCAAGTCTAAGCCCTACTCTATGCCTTAAGTGGAGCCATATCTCATGACTCACAAACCTCAAGCTGAATCAAATGCAAAGTTCTCTGCACACTAGTTCTTCAAGCGCATTTTGCATCCCAGGCTAACACAATTTTAGAGGCAAACATGGTGGTTATCGTGGTGGTAGATCTGGTGGACAGATGACAAAGAGCCGGAAGGGTGACTCGGAACATAGTTCCATGATTTGTCAACTACGCCAAAAGCCAGTCATACTAGTTTCAACTCCTGGCATAGGGTTGATCAAGGGTTTCAGCCTACACCTCCACCCTACCACTGTATGCCAACTATGAGTCTATGCTTCTAATCTCCTCACTACATTGCTAACTAAAGTATTTCTCATTCTCATTATTTTCCTACTGTCTCGCAATTCTGCCCCTCATGCATATACATCGAGACCTACATTTCATTCATCTCAACTCCCTTCAAATGCTTGAGTTACTCCTGCTAGGACTCCCACACCATAATTTCACACTTGTTTGCCTCTATCACAACACCTGAATAGGTGATAGACTAAGCTTGGTATCCATATTTTGGAGCAACCTCAGATGTCACTCCAGAATTCTCAAACCTGCATCACCTTATCAGGCATCTGACCAACATCATGGGGTAATGGGCAAAGTTTGTCTATCTCTCACACTGGCAGATCTATCATAAACTCCATTTAATAGCCACTCAAATTACACAATCTTTAGCACTCAAAGTAATAAATGCTGTTTAATTTAATTATTTTCTTTTATCATGATTTTTTGTAAAAATGGGTAAACTCTTATTAGTTGTTTGATCCATAGCAAGACTTAGTAGCGTCGTTTGATCCATATAGCTAATTTCATCTAGTGAGATAGGATTTTGTTGTTGTGTAAAGTCTTATAAGTTTAAGACTTGAGTTACTTAATCTTGAGACTTCATGAGTTACATACATTCTAAGGTTTGACAACCTCAGTCATCTGGACTATTAGCCTTAGATACTATGTTGCACAAGAGCAACTTATAGTCCATCTCATACATAAAATCGGAAGACTCTTTGAGAAAATTTTAGTAGTTTCAATCCAGCGTCAAAGAAAAACACACTATCTCTTCTAGTAACAACTCTAGATCAAGGGAATTTTTGATCGCGTAAAATTTATGAGTATTAAGGGAAACAATTATTTATTAGTGCTATGTATGAACAGGATGGTATTTTCCATCAAAAGATTGCATTAAGAAACCTCTATCCATGTCAGAAGATATGGCTATATAAACAAAACCTCTTCTAATGCAGAAAGCTTGACTTTGTTTTAGAAGAGACATATTGCCAATCTTTATAAGATACATAATAAATTTACCTGGAATCATTTTCGGAAGTTCCCATCTGTTGCAAACCATATGCAATGTTCCAGTTTACTTGTTGCAGACCTTGGTCACATAGCACTTGCTTTTCTTTTACCTGATTCAACCAACTTTCCTGAAATTGTGAACCAAAAATACTCCAGATTTGGATGAAAAAGGCAAAAATTTCTGTAATTGAATCACAAATAACTGAATCATGAACCCGAAACCCTAAACCCTAATGGATTTCCAATTTATGCAAAATGCTTTTCTTTCAATTTCGAATTTTGTGACTGGTATTAAAAAGGTCCAATAATGTATGTATCTTGGACCTTTTGAGACATAAACCAAGAAACTTCACAAGGTTTGTATCTTATTGGAGGAGATGGAGTGGTATGTAACCATAAGGACATAAAAGTATAAAAACTCGATTCCAAGTTTTGGAGACACAACAGAGACTCGTGCTAAAACAACATTGTTTTACCAAATTTCCAAGAGTGACAATGAAGATGACAGCATTAAGATGTTTCAATTTTAATGTATGTAGCCCCTCCCCCCCCCCCCCCTTATTCTCTTTTTTCCCTCCCTCTCTCTGTGCTTATCATTCATATCACTATACCATTGCATTGCAGATCTAAACGAAATGCAAATAACCCTTAAGACCGTGCAACACATATTTTATTTTATTTGTCCTTTTCAAACTTACAAGTTGTTTTTCCTCTTCTGAAAGTGCTTCATCCATGTGATCAAACAACGCAGTCCATCTTGCCCGATGCACATCTGCTGGTTTGCTAGTGGAAATTCCCGCAGTCATTTTCGCAGCAAAAGGGTCATTTTCTTGATTATTTGCAAATTCCTTTGATATAAGAAAAGGCAACTCAGTAGTGATTACAGCTCGAACCCTCCTCCTACTGCGGCGCAAAGCTAACAATGTAGAAAAAAAAGTCCGAAAAGCAAACATAAGCAATTACACTTCTAAAAACAGCTCAAACAGAATAAATATGGCCATTACCCGAAAGACGCCCTTTAATGTCTTGATATAGAAGCTCCAACCATTGTGAAGCAACAGTAGCAGCTGATAAAAGATAGAAGAATCAACATCAGCAGAGCCAGAGAAGCACATGTAAAGAATTAATTTCCTACTATCTTAAACAACTGCTAAATCTCAAACACAAACAGAAAATATGGTGAAACAATTGATCCTTCCTTTTATTTATGCATTACATGAAACTATTTAAAGATATGCATAAATGAAAGCGAAGGCAAACATCTAAAACTGAAGAGAAAAAGAAAGGGGAGGGGGGGGGGGGGGATAGGGAGAGTGGCTAGCCTTTTAGGGAAAGAGAAGGAACGATTGCTAAGTTTGATGATTCCTCACTTGACAAAGTGGTCGAACCCATCAATGCCTTCGTTGAAGATGACAATTTCAAAGCTAAAATATCATCTCCTCTTTCAAACATCGAGTGTGACGAACAACTTCGAAGGTTAGATTTCTCTAACATGGACTTGTCACGATCACAAACTCTACTATCCATAATCCAAGGGGAATCATTCATTTTTCCCACATGTTTTTTCGTATGTCTGCTCCCATCAGCCATATAATCCAAGTCCCTTTTTCTGTTTTCAGTGCTTACATTTGTTCGGTGTGCAGTTTGATTACTCCCAGCATTGTTGTGTTCATTATTTTCAGACCTTACAAGAGCTTCAATTATTGAATGGACCTGCTTTCTATTTCTTACATGATTTATAATTCCAGGGTTTAGGTCATTAAGTAGTCCACTTGGAGCAGCAATCTTTGTAAACCTGCTTACCTGTTCTCTCTTAGCAATTTCCATCTTTTTCTTGAGCATTTCATTTTTGCTTTTTCTCCCACGTTGTTTTGGCACCGGAATGCCTCCATGAGACGAAGAAAGAAACCCATTTTGCTTCATCTCCTTCCATATCCTCATTGGATCCTTCTCCTCTATTGGTCCAGAGCAGCTTCCACTCTCTGAAACATCTTTAGATTTAAGATGACTGTATCCTTTATGACGATGTGTTGCTTCCAAATTTATAGAACTAGTAACATCTTCTGCATTAAGATCGACATTAATTCCCCTTGATATCATAAGATTACCACCTTGTTCCTTCTCTTGCTTTGATACATTAGTGAGATTCTCAACACATCCGCCTCTTGTATCCGTAGAGGAAAATTTGCCCCCACATGCATCATTGTTAAGATCGAGATTCCTGGGTCCCTCCTGGATTACTTCCCTCTTGGTTTCCTGTTCATCGAAAACATCCATTTCCATAGCTTCGGGGATTTCAGCCACTCGTGACACCTCCTTCTCACTAACTGCCTGCCAATCACAATGTTCTTCCTGCCTTGTAAAATCTGAATAATGAGTACTAGTTTGTGCTGCAAAATTCCAACTGCAAATTATGGTTTTTACTTGACGAGAAGTGCAAGTTATGGCTAATACTAACACAACAACCCGTAACATAGGTATGAAAATTTTCGCACAGGATTCAAATAAATAAATCGGAAAATAAGTCCAACTTGCAGTTATGTTTTTGAATAAGTGATAACTAACATTCAAATGCAAATAAGCTGAACATCAGTTACAATATTGAATTTAAAAATTGAAAACTTCTAAAACATAAAAATCTAACATCCACCACTAATAACCGATATTTATCTTAAAACTTGTTTTTTTTATTGAAAAAACCGAATTTTTGTTTCCAATGGTGGCGGGGAGAAAATGTCGAAGTAGATTGAGCCAAAAATATGAAGTTACCCGCCGACTGAACCACGGATTCAAGATCCCTAATTTTGACCCGTTTCCGAGGTAGGTCGTGCTTCTCTCTGAAATGGGAACTTCCACGCTTCTCCCCAAAAATCTAAAAGCACAAAAGTAAAGGAAAGAGGGAAAATTGGTTCAGATTATATAGTAAAACGAACTGGAACACTAAAATCCAAGACCCTATATATTAAAAATCCAACCTTGGAGTCCGATTGTGTAGTTAACATAGACTTTTCGGATGTAGCAAGTTCCGAATTGCAGTGTTCTTCCATAGTAACACAGTAGGTATCATCTAACAATCTAAGAGTCAATAATTCCCATATTAGGTTTTGAAGTTAAAGGATCAAGAGAGAATAAGAGAAGAAAAGGGAAAAGCAGCTAATAGAGTGTGGTTGGGAGAATTTAGGGTTGGTGGGAAATAAAAGGGATGATGGATGAATGGATCTGAAATTAATTTGAATGAGAGAGAGAAGGAGGGAGCGGGGTTTTAAATGTTGTGCGAGCAAAGCAAAATGTGTTTTTGTTTCAAGGATGTTGTTACTTGTTATTGCAACGTGTGCTGAAATGCTTAAACATGTGAGGACACACAAGAAAGGTGCCTTGCTTGGTTTATGTCTCTTTATGATGTTCAAAATATTTTAAACAAAATCAAATCCACATGTTGGAGGGAGAATGGAGTATGCAAGGAGGGAAGAGATAAGTAATTAATTAAATAGGTAATTTCTAATCAATTTTAGATTTATTACTTTTGATAAATAAATTGGTTTTTTCTTCATTTGTAATCAATTTTTAATATACATGTCAAATAAATAATTCTTAATAAATTTTATAATAAGTTAATTAGATTTTAAAAGATATTAAAAATAAATTAATTTTCTTTAAAATAATAAAAAAACTAATTTATCTCAAAAAAAATATTCAAATTCTTTTGGATAATAAAAATTTTATTGAAAATAAAATACGTTATCTAAAATTATTTGAGAACTACTTTAATGTTATCTTAATTAATTATCGCATATTGAAAATCAGATAATGATTTTTTTATTTTAGATGTTTCTTTTTATTAAATTTTAAATATTTCACATGATAATTTAAATTTACGTATCTTTTAAATAAATAATTCAAAAAAAGTATTAATTAGTTACCGTTGGTTACACTAGCTAATAGAATTGTTAAATTTTTCAATCTTTCAGTTCTTCACTTTTTTCACTCTTATCCATCTAAACATTTTATTTAAACATTTTATTTTTACTTCATTCCATTTTCCTTTTTTTTTATCTATAATTTTGTTTTATTTTCTATATTGTGTGCACATTTAGAATAATGTAGTTTTTAATGAAATATTTTTTTGAAATAAATAAAATAAAGTCATTAATTCCTAAATCAAATTAATACAACTTTATATGCCAGAAATGTTTTTTTAAGTTAGGCAAAATCAAAGTACTCCCATTATGATTTTTGTTCAAAATTGAAGTACTCCCCATCTTATTTTAGTGAAAAATTAAAATGATTTATCGAATCTTATTTGATTTTGCTTCAACTAGTATATGTTTTCGTATATTGTACGGGATAATTAATAAAAATATATATATATTTTTTAATAAAAAAAATTAAATAAAAGATATATATAATTATTACTATAAATATTTTACAAAGTTATAATTAAAATTAAAATTTAATTATTTTTAATATTAAAAATATTAAAAATACTTAGTCTTTGTCTTAACTGATTTGGATTGATTGAGTGGTCATCTCACTCGTCTACCTAAATAAGTATTAGAATTTCGAATTTCACCTTGTGTATGTAACAACAACTCATTGGTTAGCGATTGGTTAGCGACAGACCCTTGATAAATAGAGTTTCAATCCGTGGAGGATTAGTTCTCGACCTGCCGAGTTGGAAAATACAGTGAAAGAAAATAGTATTTATCTTGAAAGTAGAACAATTCTCATTGATAATAGCAATACTTATGGAGATTTGGCTTTGTTAAAATTTAACTGTGACGGTTTTATTTATTAGTATCATATTCATTCAGGAAGTCAACTAACATGATCAACGTTATTATCGGTTAAAATTTTATATTTTATGACATGATTTTCAAACTTCTAAATTTATAAACTTATGTCATTAAAAAAGCTATTAGATTGATTAATATTTGTTGGTAATATTACCAAAACACCGTAGTTGAGTATATTAAATTGTGTAAAAAGAAACTATAATAACTTTTGTTATTTAATATATAATTTATTCTATTGAAAAATAAGTTATTATTCCTAGATTGGAATATATTTTTTTCCATTTTTATATCATTTTATTTGACAATAATTGCCAATAAAAAAATAAATGACTACACTATTTTATAATATGATGTACAAAATAATTTTTTATTTCAAAATTAATTCTGGTTAATGAAAAAAATTTAAAATATTTTCTTACGCAAATTTAAATTTAAATTTGAATTCAGAATTAATTAACAACTCACCTTTTTTAAAACTTTAATAACAAAAACAAAATTAATTAACGGCAAAATATTTGGCATTTAATAATTTTAATCATTTAAATTTTAATTACCAAAAATTGAGTTAAAAATTAATTATAACTTAATAATCGATAATACACACATATATATATATATTAGTACACAAATAGTAATATCTAATATATCATTTAATTTTTTTAACAGAGCTAATATATAATTTATTGAGGATTGATTTATTGTCTAATTTTTTTTAAAAATTTTATAGTATGTAAAAATAGTGATCTTATTTTTTATTATTATTTAAAAATTATTTATAATTTTTTATTATGTAATTAATTTAATTAATAATAACCTTTATTATTGTTATTCTACAAACAAAATCATGTTTATATTATTTGTATATTTTTTTAATACTAATAAATATATAGATACTTGTATTATTATATTTATTGTCTTAGATAATTGGCTTAAGTTACTTATTTTGTATGTTAAATAATATAAATTATATTTTATATATTAAATTCATCAATTTATTCATATTAAGAGGAAAAAAATTATGCAATAAATCATATGTTATAAAAATTAGTTAAATTACATATAAATTATCTTTAGAAAAATAAAGAAATAATTTATCACATATAGTAATCTTTGATATATGTAGTGTCATGTGTATATTAGGATGATATATTTTAATTATGTGAGTGATTATTATTATTCACTTTTTCAATGAGATAGTAAATAATATTTAAAATTAAAAAAAAAAAGATAATTAAATTTTTTTTAGTTTGATTATAATAAAATCTATTATAAGTATACTTAACTTTTATATATACTATATATAATCATATTTAATAGTATAGTATTTATTACAATAATGACTCAAAATATTAAGTCAAGTGAGTAAGATCTTCCTAAGTTTGATATCCTTTTAGGTAACTCAAGCTTGTTTTAGAGTAACATGCGATTCCTTGGATATCTGCCTTGTGCTGTTTAAACTCTTTTTCTTGGCTCATATGTTATAAAAATTAGTTAAATTACATATAAATTATCTTTAGAAAAATAAAGAAATAATTTATCACATATAGTAATCTTTGATATATGTAGTGTCATGTGTATATTAGGATGATATATTTTAATTATGTGAGTGATTATTATTATTCACTTTTTCAATGAGATAGTAAATAATATTTAAAATTAAAAAAAAAAGATAATTAAATTTTTTTTAGTTTGATTATAATAAAATCTATTATAAGTATACTTAACTTTTATATATACTATATATAATCATATTTAATAGTATAGTATTTATTACAATAATGACTCAAAATATTAAGTCAAGTGAGTAAGATCTTCCTAAGTTTGATATCCTTTTAGGTAACTCAAGCTTGTTTTAGAGTAACATGCGATTCCTTGGATATCTGCCTTGTGCTGTTTAAACTCTTTTTCTTGGCTCATGTATTCTCTGATGTAACTTTGGACTTGCATCAAAGAGAAACATAGAAATCTTTGTAAATATTATCCTTGTTGCTTGTCCTTTCTCTGAGGTCTTGTATCATTTTGAGTGGCTCGAGATTTGTTTTGATGACACGTGCGATCATTAGATATAGCAAGAGATATGTTAGGTCTTTAAGATACATTGTGCGGATGCGGGAGGTGGAGTTTGTAAGTGTGCGACGTCACAGGAAGTTGAGGAACTTGATTCTTGCGAAGGAGTTTTGTTGAAGTTAGACTTGTGCCTATTAGTGGGTTGCGAAATGTTTGATGAGGTTGAGAATCCACAGAGAATCTGTTTAATATGGTATGATTGGAAATGGTGAAGTTACGTCATGTTGAAGTTTAGGCAGCTGAAGCTCTAAAGTTGGTATGAGTTCTGTGTGCAAACGATATACCTGTCATTCTAATATCAGCGTGCCTTGTAACCTTTTTGCATCGAGCCTATCTTGTATCTTTTGCTTTACACCAGACTTCTTCCCTATATTTTTAAGCCATAAGAATATCTTGGATTTGAAAACTTTATAAGTATATATATATGGTGAGACCTTAAAGCTTCTTTCTTATATGTTACGTCTTATATATGCCAAAATATTTTACTTTTTTTCCTAATGTGTTCAAAAGTAAAGCTAGTTTGAACTTTTTTCATCTTGCATCAATTTTCGAAGACGAAAATTTTTATAAGTGGAGTAGGATGTAAGACCCCGAATTTTTAAAAATTAAATAATTAACTATTTATAAGTTATTATATTATATCAAGATATAATTTTAAAAAAAATTATTTTCAACAAAAATAATTAAATATAATTTTATAAATATTAAAGTTTAATTTAATTGTTATTTATTTTATTAAATTTAAGTTATTTATCAAAAATATATATTTTGATTAGACAAATATTAAATTTATTATTATTATTATTATTATTATTATTATTATGCTTCCTTTGGCCGAAGCCTTAAGGAAACCAAAGGAAAGATAAGGAAAGCCAAAGTTAGCTATTATATATATAAACATGACACATGTATCTTAATAATCATATAATTTCATTACCCCTTTTCTTTCTTCCACCGAAGCCATAAGAAAAGAAATAAGAAGTGTGGTTCATAAGCATATATATATATATATATATATAAGTATGACACATGTCCTTTCATTTCAATAAACTAATGTCACTTAATCAAGAATCCATATTCACTTCTCTTCATTTGTCACTGAACTTGAAAGAAAAGAAAGGAACCGAGAGTGAGGAAGAGAGAACCTCCATGACCATAAGATTTTCGACTTCGATTTTTTGAGATCCGTAATTCTAATTAAAAATCTAATCCGGTAAAAGTGTTCGTATCCTCATCCTCTACACATTGACGTTATTTTTGTCCAGTAGAAGTTGACGGTGACGTAACTCCTCTTCCCTTTGAGTTCGGCTAACTGGAGTTCTAGGAAGCACAGATGATTTCTGACGTTTTCTTCTTTAGCAGTTCGGTCAGAAAAGCTTCTCCGGAGCTATCGTTAATTTTGATGTCATACGGAGGTAGGGAGTTTCGTTTTTAAAATTACAAGTTTTTAATTTAAGAATGCCAAGAAGTTTATTGAGTAATTGCAAATAGTTTACACTTGTTTTGTGTGTCTAATTGACGAGAATTGGTTGTAATTGTGAGTGTTGGTCAATTTGGTGTTGCTTGTTAAATTGAAATGTGATTTGAGTTTATGAATTGGGTTTAAATTGAGACTGTGTTTGATGCTGGAATTTATGGTTATGGAAATGGATGATAACTGATTTTGGTAGTAGTATCTAGTATGATGGTGAATAGGTGCTGATGAAGGGCCGGTAAAAATACGCAAGAAGGTGATTTTGGTTAGTATTAAATGTTAAACGAGTATGGTTGGAGGTATTTGTAAAGTCTGAATGAAGAAAAGAATTTCCTTTAATTTTCAAAAACAAAAGATTTGAAACGGGCTAATTTTATTGAAATAGAAAGAGGCTTAGTTTTAAAGAAAATGATTTGATTCTATTTGATATTTTGAACGATGTGAATATTGAAAACGATTTATTACTTGAAAATATTTTGAAAAGGGTTTGAAAGATAATTAATAGAATCTCTACCACATGAGAGCAGAGAATAAAGATTAGAGAATATATTAACTAAAAGGATATCTGCCATAGGAGAGCAGGGAACAAAGATTAAAGGAATACATTAATTAATGAAATGACTGCCACAGGAGAGCAGATGTGACATTGTTTGGGCCTTAGCGCCAAATGTAAAGTGGGGACGCCCACACACTGAGAATTGTTTTCCAGATGTACGCTTATTGATTTGGAAAGTTACATTGTATGCGGCCTAACCCTACGACTTATAAGCACACTGTATGTATCTGGAAAGCCATATCTGGGACTTGCGCCCGGGTAATGTCGGGAGCGAGTAGGCAACCGACACATGAGCTCATGGCCTGCATTAAGAATAGACATGCATCATGTTGTTTGCATATTTGTATTTGGTTGTGTTTGCTTGTATTACTTCTCTGTGATTGTGCTGTTTAACTTGTTTGTATGTTGGTTTGAATCCTTACTTGTGCTGTTAGTTCACGGATGTATTGAGGTGAGATGTTGTGAAAAAAAATGATTATGTAGCTGAGAGATGGTTAGTATGGCTAATTTTGTAATTAAAATCAGTATTGAGATTAGAAATTTAAAGAAAAGTAATTAATTATCTAAAGTAGAAATAAAAGTATTTTCAAAAGTTTAACAAAATAGTTTTACTAAAATAGTTTTACTATGTAAGTTAATTATTTGCATTAAATTCATTACTTTTACGGCATTCCCATTCCTTACTAAGAACGTGTGGTTTGTTCTCACCCCAAAATCTTTCACCCTTTCAGCGTGACACAGGTTCGAAGATTCAGTAAGGAGATGCAGACGACTAGTAGATTTACTTGTGATTCCTGTTGTTTTTATAGAGTTCTCTCGCCCTTGTCGCTTTAGGGTTTTTATTTTATCCAGAGAGATAGGTATTATATTTGAGTTTTACATTGAATTTAATTGTATAGTATCTATTATTATTAATAATTATGTGATTATTATTTGAAGATCTTTTGTTATGTGATTTTAGTTACTAAAATCTATTTTCTGGAATTTTCTTAAAAACAGAAACACGATATCGACGTAAAGGCTCAATATTAAATAGATAATAAAAAAAAATAGGTTAGTAACTCCTTACTTTTGGTACGATTATGACGTGCTAAAAGTTAGGGTACGATTATGACGTGCTAAAAGTTAGGGTGTTACAATTTTTATATTTTGAATCTGTTTTTGTGCAATTCAGTTAGTTTGGGATTTCACTTCTTATAACGTAACCGAACAGCATGTTGCCAGTTTATATAAATATTACTTAATCTAATTCAGCAAGTCACATGTTACAAGATAATTTAAACGATGAAAAAGGAAAATGATGTCTTTGAGACCTTGAATTTAGGCTTAATTTAAATGTAGTATTTTGGAAAGGTAAGCACAAATATTTTATTTTATGTTTGATAAATTAAAAAATCATGTGTTTATATTTAATTAATTAATTCTTAAATTTAACTCTTATAATATTTATAGTTATTATAGTATTTCAAATTCTAAAAACTATTTTACTCAATACCATTGTTGTTTGTATTTATTAAAAATTATTTTTAATTTAATGTACCAAGTATAAATACTACAACTTTTAAAAATTTATCTTTTAAAAATTAATTTTTATAAATTACTTTTTGAGAAAATAAAAACCTTTACCAAATCAAATTTTAAAGAATTTAATTGAATGGTAAAAACTAATGACTTGAATAGAAGAATAAAATTGATTACTTTTTAAAATGATAGAGAAAAAATTAAAGCAAACTAAATTAATTGTTAGATATCATTTTAATAAATTTTGAAATTAGACAATATATATATATCCACACAAATGAGAGTAAACTATCAAAATGATATCCGAAAGTAGGGGTGTGCATGGTCCGGCCCGACCCCGAAGATCCGGCTTGGCCTCGAACACTTTAGGGGCTATTTTGGTGTGATTTTACCGGGTGTAGGGCTGTGTAAGGGTCTAAAAAATAAGCCCGGTCATTATTTCGGGTCGGGTCTGGACCATGGCTCGGGTCACCCGAATTCGGTCCGGTGGTCCGGTCATCATACACAATTAATATTTTGTGTTATTAGTGATGGATGATGGCTATTCTTACGTGGAATTTAAGTATTGTAAACCTTAATATTTTGTGTTATTAGTTATTATAAGTCTATAAGTTAATGTTTTATGTTTAAAATGCATAAGATTTTAGACTAATGTATAATATTGTGTTATTTGTATTGATTTAAATATTTGGTGCTATTAGACAATATTAGTATTGATTATGGTTATACATTAATTTTAGAGAAGAGTTGGTTCTTGTTATATTTTTCTAAGTGAATTTTACTATGTCAAATAATGGTTGGAGTTTTGGAAATTTGGATATTTTCACATGCTAGCTTATAAGAAGGTATCAAGGTAATGTAATGTTAACAGCTCGGTTTTTACCCGTTATAATCGTGACCCGAAAGTGTATAGGTTTTATCGGGTCTAGGGTCGGGTTCGGGTCTAATAAATAAGCCCGATATATATTTCGGGTTGGGTCTGGATCACATCAAACCTAGTTTCACCTGACCCATGCACACCCCTACCCGAAGCCGAAAGTAAACATTGTTGACAAAAAAACCCCCAAAACTTGCTAATAATAGAAAAGTTCCCAAAAATTTAAAAATACGACAAAAAAAAAAAATCAGATATTAAATATTAAATATATATTCTAAAAAAAAGCTTTAGAAATAAAAATTTGAAGCAAATTTGTAATTATTATTACTGTTTGAAATAAATTTTTTCATCCTTAAAATTTGATAATTTTATCTGAAGTAAATTTTTTAATTTTTTATTGTGAATGACCATTTTTTTAAATAAAAAAATCTAAAAACTTCTAAATATTTATTCAAATATTGATACAAAAATTCAAGACAAATAGATAAATCATTTGCTAAATACGAAAATTTTTGTTACTTACATAAAGTATAGGGCAATATTATTAAGTGTTTTTGGTCACATTTTTAAATCATTCAAGGACTGAATTGTCAATAACATCAAGGAGTTTTTAATCAGCGGCTGGATCTTTCAGACAGCGAAATTGGTAGTTAAGCCCACAAATTGCTTGTTATTTATTTAACCGAAGAAATGCAAAATGTATACACACCATGATTTTAGCCAGAAGTATCAAACACTCGAATGGATCTCAATTAGTACAAACCAAGTCATTACATATAACACCCGAATTTTCAAGAGAAAACTACATCCTCAAGCAGTTTTACAAAAACTTGTATCTTTTCCAAAAGGAACCGTTTGAAGTGGAACAATGCGTTATGGTGTTCAATTCTATGGACCCGTATAAGATGAAGCATATTTACTCTTTCAGCAACTCCTTTGCCTTGTTTACCCAAGTGTCATAAATTTCAGGCAAAAACAGAACAAAGTGGACCTGAAATAAAAGTTTAGAATTTAAATACATAAATATTAACCAATCAAATTTGTACTTTTCAAGTCATAAAAGCATTATTGTACACAAATCTGAAATCTTCAACAATTAAATTCTCACATTTCAAATAACTCAGTAAGTTGTCTCATGGCTCATATTACAATTCTAGATGTTAATTTTAATTTATACGTGTACGGAGATTTTGAACTTTGGAACACTATGCTTAGAATAAAAAAAAAGAAAAAAAAGAAAAGTGTATACATACTACGTACGGGACAATATACTGAATACCCTACTTATCATTGAATAAATGTGGATTCTATTTGGATTAATTGATTTCACATTCCATCTAATAATAGATAAAGTGACTTGACATATTGTTCCAATATAACAACTCAATCACAATATTGAGAATTGAGTTTATTTGGAAAGTTATATAATAACAACTAATTTGATTATACAATATAAGTTATTTTTGTAAAACAAAACTCTTACATTAACAACTCCCACCAACAACTATATTATTTTAACAACTACAAAAAAAAGGTGAGAAATGTGTGTCAGTGTGAGTGTGTGTATCCTTCTTTTGTGTAGTTGTTGATATTTTGTTGCTATGTAAAATTATTGAATAAAAGTTGAAATGAGCTTCCAAGACACTACTAGTCTTACAAGCAGTCAGTTTTAAGTGCTCTATACTATTACGTGGTAAACAATAATATCAATTTTTTCATATAATCTCTGACGTAATTATATGCGAATAATCTTTATATTTTACTACATATGATTAGATAATTACGTAATAACGTTTTGCATTCACAATGTAACCTGTAAGAAGCTTGGTTTATAGTGAGATATGAGAAAGACCTTTCATAATTGTTGGATCAACATTGAAGGCCAATATTTAAGTAAATTAGTAAATTACACTCACCTCCCCTCTAGTTATCCAATCTACACTATCTTCCTCTAACTTATTTTTGTCATGAAACATCAATGAAACCCTTTTTCTTCTCTCTCCTATACCAAATCACCATTCAATCATCTCTTCACCCTCAAACCGAACCCATAACCACGCCCCACTCCCCTTCCCACCACCACCATCATCACCACTTCTGAATATTTAGTCACATTACTAATAGGTTTCTTTAATCTTGGCCTATAATATTGCCGGACATCTCACAATTATCAAACACTAGTGTGAAATTACAGTGCTTAAATTTGTCAATATCTAAAGGGCTATTAGTAATGTGAATGTTCATTTTATTAAAATTAAGAATTGCAATGTATAGTTAATTATAACTATTCTTATCATATCTCATCCAATAAAGAAAAAAGGCGTAAACGTAATAAAGTACCTCTTTAAAGTCATTTGGAAACTCTTTTATGGAAGAAATAGCCACCGTAGCAGCTTCATCGTAAGGGTAGCTGAAAACATGCAACATTATGCAATTGCTATGAAAAGCTTAAGGTCTATTGGAAAATTGAAAATGAGCTGAAAGGAAAGGAATTAAAACTATGAGATTTGACAACAAATTGGTCATTCCAAAAGATAGTGTTTGATATCATAATCAGCTATTCTGTTATTTTTTGGGTAGATTTTCTTTTAATTCCAAAGATAAACTCCTAAAACGAATAGCCACAATGGTCTTTTTATTCTTGGAAATAATTAAATATAAATCTCCTAAAAGCAAATCATTGGTGCAGCCACATTGGCTAGCCCTAAATGATCATTATTCATAATCAAAACATAAGGCTAAATACATTAAAATTTAGGATGGCAGGGTGAAAATTGAAAATGAACCTACCCATAGACACCACATGATATGGCTGGGAATGCTATATACTGAATGCTGTTCTCTTTTGCAACCTTCAAGCTATTTCTGAAAACCAATTTCAGAATACAATGTCACTGAACCAAAACACAAAAAGGATGAAACTTACTCAGATTATAAACTGAAACAAAATATTTGCACAGAGCATGGCTTTACAAAACCTACCTGTACGCATTCGCCAGAGAGGCAGCTGGATTATTATCTGCATGGTAAATTGGTCCAACGGTATGAATAACATGAGAAGCTGGAAGCTTGAAACCTCTGTGCAGTGCACATGAACGAAGAAAAGAGTTTATAATAAATAACCAAAGGAAGTTATAGTATAACAATTCACAAGTATAACAGAAGTGCTATTTTGTTATTACCATTGGTATATATTCCCTTTACAGCAAAAGCTGTTTTTACATACTTTTTATTGCCTAATTTTCACAAGTTTAAGCTTCATTTTAAACATGCTTTTCTAAATGTAATAAGAACTCACGGCGTGATCCTTGCTTCCCCTGTTGGGCAGCGGATTCCAGGCCTGACTTCTGGAACCTTGAGGCAAGCTTGAACAAGATCTGGGCCTGCAGCTCTATGTATAGCTGGAAGTCACATAAAATGGCGTCATTCGTAGCTAGTTTGCTAGATCAATTCTTACCAAAAAGTATGAAAACTCGTCGTTGAAACTTTAAGGAATCAATTTGAATGCAACTGAAAAAGTTTTGCATTATCGTCCGATCACAAACAACTGCATATGTCGTTGACTTTTACCCAAGCTATTTGAATAGTCATGCAAACCTAAGTATTCAATTGGAAAAATAGTTTTATACTGTCTATACATAAGTACTCAATTCTAGATGCTGAAGCAAAAATGATGAATTTTCTATTCCATTCTTCTTCTTCAACATTTTCAAATTTCAGGGATCATATTTGAGAACAATAACTTACACGCGTTCAAAATCTTTCTAAGCTTCTAAAATTAAAAAAGAAAAAAAATTCAGTTACCTCCGTCAGCTCCACCACCTCCAAGCATTCTCTCATTGGCAGGATTCACCTTGCACGAAAAAAATTCGCATAAGAAACACATTGACCAACTTGTTTTATTTATAATTTATTTTTCAAAACCATTCTTCAAATAGAAATAAAAAAGAGAGAAAAAAGAGGAAAGTTTGAGCATACTATTGCATCAGTGGAACCATCAATGGACCACTTCGTGATATCTCCCTTCTGAATGATCAGAGCGCCCGACGCCGCCGATGACAACGGAAACCGGACCTCGCCGTCGCCACCGCCACCATTGGAAGAAGAAACCCTAACAGAAGAAGAATCCATCGCGAACGGACGACAATTTCTCACGCTAGCGTGCGAGTTCGAGCAGAATCTGAGGCTCCTCAGAAGAAGTCTTGGACCTTGCGCCACTGCTACTCCAGAGAACGCTGAAGTCATTGTTTTCTAGATTCTTTGGTGACGCTGATGTAGACGATTCTAGTGTGGAACGCTTCTGTTACGGTGCGCTTCATGTAAAAAGGAAAGTTCACGTGGATTTATGTTAACCGTTGGATTGTATTTGAATTTTTGGTTATTATATAGTGCTACTGCACATTATTCTCTATCGGTGTTCTGTTTTTATTGTTGCACGTGCAAACGAAGACTTTTGAGTTTTGACCTGAGAGGGTGTTCGTTAAGTTTGATCTTCTTCGATTTTTTATTTTTTGGTGTGTTCTTATTTTTTTCCGATCCAAAACGCGATGGGGCGGTCTCGGTTGGATGCGCTCGTCTCCGTGTTCGTTACGGTGCACCCGCACGAGACCTCTGCTCTGCTTCACTCCTTCTTCTGCTTCTTCTTCGTGAGTTTCTCTGCACTGAACTTCAAAATTCAACTACTGTGACAGCTCGCACGCTTCTGCTTCTTCGTTTGATACAGTTTTTTGTTTTATTTTTTGGTGCAGATTTTGAGTGCGTATTTTGTGGTTCTTCCTTTGCGAGACGAGGGTGCTATCTCGTTGGGCTTATCGAATCTACCAGGTTTATTCGTTGGGTCTTTGGTGCTCACACTCATTGCCGCACCCGTTTCATCTCTCATATTTTCTCTCCCTAATCTTTCAAAAAACAAGGTACTCTTGAATTTTTACATGTATTTTATTCTTTCTACTCATCATTAGGATATCTTGGACTGAATTCTCATAATTCATCTTATTATTCATGCACTCATCTTATTCGCATAATTTTGAGCAACTTAATTGAACATTTCCCCCTGATGCACGGCCAATAGTTCGTTTTTAATTCCTCTTAAGATTTTAAATATCGCTCTATGACATTTTGATCGTAACCTGTTATATGTGAGGGAATTTTAGAGTGGTATCTTGAACTTGGAGCTATAATAGCCAGTTAAATAGCACAAAATACGAAAATAAACCACCACAATGGCTGACTCAAATTGTAACTTGTAAGTGAGCCTGATGTTGGTGATCAAAGGGCTTCGACAGTGTTGGAGTTTGAGGATATGAGAAGCTTTGTATGCAGGGGAGTACTATGAGTGAGGTGTGATGAAACCCTAGAGGACAAAAGAAATTAGATAGTTACTTGAAATTTTGGTGCAATAGATATGTAATGGTGTATTTTATGCTGCCTAACTTAATGCATATATCAATGGGTGACCAATGGTGTAATTATACTCTGGGAAAATCATTATCACTAGAAAACATGCTTCCATATTTAATTTTTTTAAGTATTAGTCATTTTTATCATATAAAATGATCGAAAATGGTATATGATAGTTATTAATTTAAGTTTGCTTGGATGTGATGCTGCAATGGTTCTCCTTTGTATTACAGGCATTGGTTTCAATACACAGGTTCTTTAGCATATCACTCATAGTCTTCTTTTTTTTGTGGCGCTCCTCATCAACATCTAAATTGATAGTAAGCCAATAAGATAGCTGACCAATGTTTCGTTCTGAACTTCTTGTTCACTTCAGTATTATTTATATTTGATTGTGTTAAATTAGGGTTTTGTTCTCAGGAGTCTACTACTTCGACATATTCCTCAGAGCAAGATGGGAAGATTGGTGATCAAGGCAGTCCTACACCTCCATTAGGTTGGGATAGCCATGGATGGTTCTATATCTCAGTCCGAATTGGATTGTTTCTTTGGGTATATATTATATAACAATGATAATTATATTTACTATTTTATGTTCTAATGTATAATTTGACTTCTTTCTGCTGCAAGCATGCTTTAATAGACATTGTTTTGATCTAGTTTATACTTTTCTGAAGGTTGCTTTGCTTAATCTAATCACAATTTCTTCAACTTGGGCAAGGGTAATTGATGTGATGGACAGTGAGGTTTGTTTATAGATACATTATTTTTCAACACAGTCTAGTTATTCAGCGCTCATTTAACTTGCCCTGTGTTCAGTCAGGTTCGAGATTATTTGGATTTGTTGGGGCTGGTGCTACACTTGGACAACTTTTCGGGTCTCTTTTTGCTACAGGAATGGCTTTTGTCGGGCCATGTAAGTATGCATGTACCTTTACAGTCCATTGACACCTTTCTCTTTTAGCTTTTCCTTGCATTAATGTAAGTTTCTTCAATTGCAGTCTTGCTATTGTTTGCTGCATTACTATTGGAATTTGCAGCAAGGACATCAAGAGGGATAAATTGTAATTCATCTAATGCTGAAGAGGAATTGACTCCTATGAGGTGAACCATATATTCTTTTCTTCATAGTCACGTGAATGAGAACTGGGAAGAATTTAATTTTCCATAATTAATGTGCTATATACCTTATTTTATCTAGAGGGAAAATAGGACCTTGAGGAAGTGTCCAGCCTCTAGAACTAGACATCCCTATTTCCATGAAAGTTAATGTATTACTTTATTCAAAGAAAACTATTAACTTGATAAAGGTGTTCATATGATTTCCCCCCTTCCTTTGCTTGTATTGTTATCCAGATAAAATAATTTTTTCTACTATCTATGATTGTATTCAGAAGAGAACCATTTCCCGTTAGAGTCCACACCCTATGTACATAACTCATGAAGAGTTCTCACTTACATCAATCAAGGAATAGAGTCTAAACATCATTCAAACAATGTAGTCTCTTACAGATTGCAAAAAAAAAAAAAACAAACAAACAAACAAACTTCATTAGCATTATTGTCAATATAAAAATCAACCCAATTACTGTTAAAAAAAAAAAAAGCAAATTAGTATAAAAAATGGAGAATTGACTTAATCCCTAACAAAATAAAAAATTGGGAATAGTGACGGTAAGAGAATATTTAAATCTAAAAAGTACCAAATGTTATAGGAATTCTAGTTACATTTTGCAAATCAGAACTGGTAGATAGCAACAAAGACGCACTTAGGCATATCTTGGATTGCATGTACCTGTAAAAGTATTTTTCAAGGTAAATTGTTTTTCTTTTAGAAAAATGTATAGTGCAAGGCAACACGAATATAAGATCATAATTAGATATTCATTTGGATTTAATATAGAGAATCTGATTCCAACCATGAAAATGGAGCCGATGAGAAGAGTGAAGATACTGTTAGAGCTTCTCCAAAGTCATCTACTTCTTTAGTGAGACTTCAAATTTGGCCTATATTTGATGGATTGTGGCTTATACTATCATCAACTTACCTGTTGCATGTATCATTGTTCATCTGGCTGAGTGCAGTTATCTCTTCATTCTTCTACTTTCAGGTAATGTAATTTTGCACCTGTGATACAATCCTTGGTATTCAATTTCATTAACAGCAATTCTATCATAGCTGAATGGTAAATCTATATTGCTATGTTTAAATTCTACTGTCGTTGTTTTCTCCTTGTAGTTCTCTAAGATTCAAGTTTTCTAAAATTCAAGTTCTCTAGAGGACATAATAAAGAAATAGAAAAATCTGAAAGATGACTTAAAGAAGCAAACTATTATATATACTGAATGCTTGAGTAACAACATAATATTTGTTATTGGTTTTTATTATTGCCTTGTTAGTTTTCAACTGTTTTGCTGTTTAGTGTCATTTCAAAAATCATATATGTTGGGGATCTGGATTTCATGGAAGAGACTAGAGAGTATCAAAATTGTTTATAGAGTTCTAATAAATAACTAGTGGTTTCTACTATAGTGGGCTAAGCTAGTTTAGACTAGTTCACACCTATGTCAGCTAGGATAACTGCCACAGTTGGCAGTAACTGAATTATGTTGGGATTCCCTAAACTATCCCTAGAATAGTTATATGCATATTTTCAATCTCTGCATTTAAATACATGATTTTATATTTCTCATTCAGTTGATTCAATAACATCTCAGATTAAGAACGAACTCTTCTTGCAGATTCTCTCTACTCTGTCAATTTTGTCAGTTGTTTCGATCAATGTCAGTTCTGTCATGTGGTTACCACATTTTCCTGCTGCTTGGTTTGATTTAGATCTGAATTGTCTATTTTAGACTCTGATCAAATAGACTGTTGTTAACTGGATATGTCATTATTTGGCCTGGTCTTTTTGTAAGGAGCTGAAAGCTCAATCACCTCCAGCTTGACAGGGACATTTGAAATTTTTGCACTTGGATTGAGAAGCTGCAATGATATTGATTAGGCGTTTCTTAGCTTTTACTGGTTGATAACTCCATTTATCTGCTGCAAACATCCTACAAGAATATGAATGTCAATCTACACAATTCTCTCACTCATTTAAACTGAATAACTGTTAGTTTTTTTTATGTATGGGCCCTCCAAAACAGTAATTTTTGCTACATGTTTAAGGATGACTTTTTGAAAGCCATACAATCTATACTTGCTGCTGAAGTTTTCCCATCTGTGATTGCAGAAAGTAAGTGTGATTGCCACTACAGTTACAAGCTCTCTGGGAAGAAGAAAAATGTTTGCAGAGATAAATAGCTTTATTGCTACTTTTATCCTTGTTGGGCAGCTGTCCATGACGGTAAGCTGTTTCGAAAATGTCTGCTGATTTTCTGCTGGGTCTTTATTTAAACTTTCTCTTGAGTGGAGTTTGAAGCTTTTCCTAATAAAAATATGAATAATAACTTTGTTGCAATGCACCGTTTATCCTGCTGTTTTTTGTATTTATTAGGAGTGCAATTCTCATATCTTTGTGACTTAATTTCCAAAGTAGTATATTTTGTGGAATAAGATTAGAGATGGGCCCTATTTGGTTTAAAGCACATATGTGTATGATCTTCTAAAGGTCATTTATCTCTAGATATGTTAAGAGAGTGGGGAGTTTTCTATTTTGGATAGATTTCTTCTCCTAGGTAAAAACTGCTCAAACTGTGTCACCACAAGTTCAATAAACTAATATTTTAAAAATATATTATATGATAGGATAGGCTGTGCCAATTTCTAATATTCTATCAATAAGTAGCCTGTTAGAACAGTTTGATATTTAACTCAAGTGATACTTGGGCCCTCCTAGTTACATCTAGGAGACTCAAAACAACATGATGTTTACTTGATGAAAAATCACAATAACTCAGAAAAACTCAAGGAAAACTAAAGGAGTATAACATGTTAAGTCTATGTAATCTCAACCACATCACACAAGGTGATCGCAACTATTGCTTAGGCAAACTCCCATTTATTCTCTTAATCTTTAACTCTTCAATTCCAGTTCTCCTTCATTCTTCATCTTCAGAAATATAAAACTCCACCAACAGCCTTGTCTTTGACCATTCTTCTACACTTCTCATTTTCCTTTGCTAGTTCACCAAAATCAGATCATCATCGGAGTCTTGCTCAACAAAATCCTGGACTCCTGGTTCTAGTTAAACACTCTAACAGACTCATCCATGCACTCAGTCCAGTGATTCGCTTAATTGTTCATTTTTTGAATTATTTGTTTGTCTTGTTATAATGTCAGTATTTCGGTTGCATTTCTGCTCATTTTAAAAGTACATATATTTTTATTGTAATACAGGGGCGCATTCTTACTGTTGCTGGGGTGACTATAGCTATATGCTCTGCACCTTTTATTGGCCTTTTAAATTTAGTTGCTCTAGCTGTTTGGCCGGACTGGCTGGTTGTTGCCACTTGTGAAACATTAAGAAAGGTTATCCTCTGCAACTTTGAAGTATTTTTCATTACTTTAAGAGCAGAAATAAGAGTTGGAAATGCTTTGTTTCTTAGATTCATCTTGATATCTTGCAACGAAATACATAACTGCAACCTGTTACTCTATGGCAGCACATTGTTGATTAACTGTCATCTTTAAGATTATGTGAATTTTCTGTTCATATTCTATGACTCTGCAGGTTGTTACATATGTTGTGACAAGGCCTGGAAGAGAACTTTTATTTACTGTTGTTTCACAGGATGAGAAGTACAAAGCCAAAGTATGCTCTTCTCTTTTCTGTCATCTTCCCTTCTCTCCTGATTGTCTTGTTTATGCTTGTAGAATCACATTCAAATAGTCAAGTTCCATATTTTTCACTTTAGGTTCAACCAATGGTTTCCCTGCAATACCATTACAATTTACACAAAATTCAATTGGCCAACAATTGACTGAATGAATTTTGTCAAGACAAAACACTCAACTGACTATATCCTGATGCAGATATGCATCGATGTGTTGGTTCAAAGACTTGGAGATGCTGCAGCAGCTGGAATGTACAAAATACTTTTTGGTACTCTCAAGGGGAAACCATCAACCGTTTCCCTTTATGCTTTGCCTGTATGTCTAAACTTGTGATTCTTCATGTCTCTGTCTAAAATATTACTCAACTGTTTCGCAAATGCCCTTTTTCGTGTTTTATATTTCGTGTATGTAGGCAAGATTCGATGAACATTATTTCTTTCTCTAAACCAGGTTTGTATGTTGTGGATAATCACAGCATTCTATTTGGGTCGCCGGCAAGTAGAACTTTCAAAGCACCATCAGATTGCTTCCAGTTGATATAAGATTGAAAGTATAGTGAATTATATTTAAGGAACAGAGGGATAGATATGTTCAGAATGGGTAAATCAAAAACCTCATTGCACTGGAATTATTTATGGTGCTTTAATTTTGCGGAATTGATGAGTAGCAGTGTGAATAGTTGAAGCCAGTGCAGCATGCGAGCAAGTATAGAGAAAAAATTCAGGAAAGGGAAGAAAGAAGAATCCAAGAAGAGAGAATATAGGCATCGTTCTCACCAAATACATGCTAACCACTCCACACAGTCTCTTTTGATGGATTTACAAAAAGAGGACTGATTAATCATCTTAAGAGATGTGTTTTGTTATCTAACATTTTTTGAAAGTTTGTACCTTTTACTTCATGTAGTAAGGAGGATATTTAAGAAGCTTTTTGAGTTTATATTATGCTCTTTTCAACATAATGGAGATATGTAAGAAGTTCCACAGAATCTTAAAGGATGCTTCTGATGAATACCAAGAGCTGGGAAGGATGAGAAGATAGATAGCAGAGCTGGGACACGTCTCTCTTAAGGAAATCTGGGAATTAAGAACAAATTTCGTCTCGTGATATAATTAAAGCATTCATAACATTGCTCTCATGATATTTTTTAGTTAAGTCCGATTTTGTTCTTTAAGGTATAGGCTGAAATTTTTTTTCGTCTCCGACTTTTTTTTTGCATACAAAATCGTCCCTAAAGCTCAACATAGTTTTAAAATCGTCTTTTGGACCAAAATATCTTTCATCACATCATTTTTTTGAAATGAAGAAAGAAAGAAATGAGAGATTGAGAAGAGAAGGAGAATGTGGGGAAGAGAGGGAAAGAGACATAGAGAGTGCACGAGCTTGTTGGAACCGCCGCGTTGCCGCCGTTGCCTCTGTACTCTGAAATCGCCACCAAAGAAGGGAAGAAGAGGAGATTTAAAACCGTTCGTGGAGGAGCAAGTCCATGAGTGGGCGTGGTGGAAACGACATCGTGGAGAAGACAGAGTCGCTATTATCGCTACTTTTCGCTGTCATCACTGTTCCTCGCGTGTTCGACGCTATTTCACGCTCGTCGTCGTTGTTTCTGCTTCTGTTTCTTCTGTTTTTACTTCTGATTCTATTATTGTTGTTAATGCTGTGATGAAGAAGAGATGTTATTCTTGAATTTGAATACTATGTTGTTGAATATTGTGTGTTTTTGTTGTTGGTGTTTCATTAATAGTTTTTTTGTAGTTTTTTTTTTCATTAACGACTTCTATGTTCTTTTTTTTTTTAATTTTATAATTTTTTGTTAGGTATAATTTAATCCAAAATTTTAAGCAAAAGGACAATTTTAAAATTATGTTGAATTTTAGGAACGAAAAAAAGTTAGAAACAAACAAAATTTTCAATTTATATTTTAGGACCAAAATTGTATTTAATCTTTTTTTTTTATTATATTACATTCATAACAGTGCTCTCATGATATTTTTTATATAAAAAAAAAAAAAAAAAAAAACAAACTGACTAACTAAAACTAAACATATGCCATCGAGGGAAATAATAAAAAAAAAGGCTAAGAGGCATTTAGACGACTCAATACACGAGAGACATGAGCTTGCCAATCCAAAGCTAAGAGACCCTGAATTAATAAAAGGCTGATTGTGTGGGGGACAATTATTAATCAAAGAGACAACAGCTCAAGACAAAATAAAAATAGGCAACTACTTCAATAAAGATGCCTTAAAAAATGTAACTTATTTGTTTGATTATATTTTAAATAAAAATAATATTTTTATAATATATAAAAATCAAGTCTTACAATTTATTATTTAATGGTCAAAATAAAATATTTTCACATGATGATAATGATAAAATTTTTATTGGAGTAGCCACCAATATAAACAACAGAAATATTTATTTGGTGATAAACTAAAACAAATTATAAAAATCTAATTTATTTTAATTTTTTAGTCAAAAAATTTAAAAAATATATAATAATAAAAAGTATAGTTATAAAAAATTAATAAAATAATAAAAAATAAAAAATAAATTGTGTCTCTCGTTAGTGTCTCAGTATTTTTTTTCTCAAGATAGAAACAAAATATACTAATTCAATGTCTTTGACACAATATCTCTATTTATTTATGTCCCTATTTATGTCTTTGGATACAAAACTACTAAATTAATTATTATAATATTATTTTTTATATACTTTAATGTATATTTTATATTTTATATAAATAATTAATTTTTAATGTATTCATAATCTGGTAGACCAAACTTATGAGAAGACCATGATAAGCACCCGAATTCAGTGACATTGTCAATGAGAAGGCTACTGATACAGTGATACCTATCCTTAAAACAATTATAAATAATACTCCATGTTTTATTTGTTTAAAATGATAAAAGAATCTCATATGTTCTTGAATTTTAATATTTTACTCTTCATCCATCTAACCTCAACATATCTGTTTTCTTCTTTCCTTTTCTTTTATTATGCTTAGCAAGGGCTTGTGAAAAGCAAAGTTCAAAACCAAGCTTGGTGATATAAAAAAAATTCAACACAACAAAATAAAACATAGAAATAAGAAAAATAGAATACCAACACAAAACTAAATACAATGAAATTTAGATATTAAAAAATATCAGCAAATTAGACCATAATTTCTTTTTCATTAGTCACCTCTTTATTTTTTATTCCTAAGTGCATTTTTTATATCAAATTTTTTTTAAAATGAAAAAATTGATAAAGCAAAAATTTGAGAGTCTAAACTCTTAAATCAATATAGTAAGATTTAATTTAAAATAATAAAATCTTTAAATGATAAAAATTATAAATTTAGTAGTGATTAATTTTTTACTTTATTATTTTATTAATTTTTTATTTTAAAAATTTTAAATTCAATAGAACTCACAAATAATAAAAATTATAAATTCAACTCTAATTAATACTTTATTTTATTATTTTATAAATCTCTTCATTTTATAAGATTGTTTTCTCACTTCCTTAATTATGAGTTAATAGTCAAAATCGTCCCTGAAATATACCTCGATCTCCATTTTCGTCCCCGAAAGATAAAATTAATCAAATTCATCCCGAAAGATACTCTACCTGGTCACGTTCGTCCTTCCATCATGTCCATAGCTGAGTTAGCAAACGTCCGCTGATGTGGGCCGTTAACTGCCAAGGTGGCAAATGCCAAGCTATACCATGTTGCTGACCAGATAAGTCTTGTTTTAGGCGTCAAATTAGTCCTTGAAGTGGATAAACCCTAATCCCAAATTCAACGATAAAGATCAGAGCTCAGATTAGTTCCGAATCTTTCATGGCTGATATGATGAAAAAACCAGGGCTATCCAGAACAAAATTCGAAGGAAATTTCAACTTTCAGCATTTCATACATAGCCTTCAGTTAAAGTAGGTTTCTTCTCTTCTTCTTCACAGTTTTTCTTCTTATTCTTCTTTGCATCATCTTCAATTCCCAAGCCTTGCAATTCATCAATGCAAGGTTCTTCTTCACCTTCTCCACAATTTAGCTCCTTCTCCAACCACAATTTCGTCCACAACCTCCTCCACTTCGCAGCTGCTACCACCAGAGACCTTCACCTCGTCGCCACCTTCTTCGCATCCTTTCTCGACGGCACATGCTCCGGGCAGCTCGTTCTCCGGCTCGATCCCAATCACAGCATCGGAGGTTCCCTCGGCTGCGGCTGGCCACGGGTCGTTGACGCAATCTCCGGCGGTCTCATCATCGTCATCGGAGAAAATCGCGGCGGCGGACTTCACGGCAGCGGTTGCTTTAAGGAATGCTTGTTGGATGGATTCAGGCGGAAGAGCACAATCTTCGAGGCCTGCATCTTCAAGGCGCGGGGGTAGGATCTGGTGCAGTAATCCGTGTTGTTCTTTGGTTGACTCCATTGGAAAATCAGGTTCCAATTCCCAATTAGATTTCTTGTGATTTTTAAATTTTGTGAAATAAAACCCTATTTGCTAAATCTCAAGGAGAAAGTTGTGCTATATTAGGCTCCGAAATGTGGTGGTGACTTGAACCTCACTGTCTTTGGTCTAATGGCAGAAACTGTTGCCTGAAAAGATTCAATTTGGGGTGATGAACCATTAATGGCACCTGCAAGAAGCTCAGAGAAAGATATAAAAGTAGAACAATTAGGCCTTGAAGCAACTGATTTTGCCATAACTACTCTCTTAGTTTCATCAATATCCATTTTCAGTCAGTACTTTTTACAAATAGACAGTCTGCAACTTCCACTCTTCCTCAGAAATAGCAGGAATTCCTCTTGATGATGGCTTCAACTCATCCTAAGATAAGGATCACCAACCTGGAACACCTAACATTATGCCAAGTTTTAATATTAGTTCTTAATACAGAAAGAAATTTCACTATCATGATTATAAGTCTCACTCATGCTACTGTGCCTGGTAAAGATGGCCAATGTAAACAAAAGAGAAGACAAAACGGGGGTAAAGTTTGCAACGTTTGAATCTCTCTTCTGAAGACAAAACGACGACGTTTCAAGGCTAGGAGAGCCTTCTACCAAAACGGAATCGTTTTGGTTGCCACATTGGCAGTTAACGGTCCACGTCAGTGGCCGTTTGCCAACTCAGCTACGGAGATGACGGAAGGACGAACGTGACCAAGTAAGATATCTTTGGAGGACGAATTTGATTAATTTTATCTTTCGGGGACGAAAATAGAGATCGAGGTATCTTTTAGGGACGGTTTTGACTATTAACTCATTTATATTCAATCGTCCAACTGAAATTTCCAATACCATCTCTTCAACGAATTCCTTTTTTAAACTATCCACCCGATTTGGGTCCATGTTTCTCCACTGAAATCACATATTTCATCACTCAAATTCTATAATAATGCATCTTATGTTTTTATTAAGATCTATTATGTTTAATTCTTCCACATCAATATTATATGAGAATCTTCTCAATTTTTTTAAATTAAAAACATAAAATGTGATATTTAATTTTTTAATATTTTTTATATTTTATTTATGAAATATATAATAAAAAAGCATACTTTATTCCATCAGATAAAAATAAAAAAAATTGGAAAGTTTCAATCTCGTATGTAACAAAGTTTTGAAGTTATGTTCATTACTAACAATTAGTTTTTGAATACAATAATGCTCTGTATCTATGTAATTTTCCTAATCAAGTTCAACCAAGTTATTTTTCTTCACGCGCTGCGCCACCTTTCAGTGTAAATTTTTTCTCTCATACTTTCATAATAGACTTTTAACATAAACATCAACGTAAAGTTTCATCTTCAACGTAAAACTTATCTTCTTCTTTGATTTTCTTCTTCATTTTCTTCTTCGTTTTTTTAACGTAAAACCTCATTTATTTGTTTTCATTGTTTTTAGATTTCGATCTGTATTTGAATAGCGTATCAAAACAATGAATGATTCAAGTTCAAATCAGTTAAATAAGAGCGATTTGGATTATTCTTCTAAATTGAATCAAGTGGACAAGATTTGGATTATTCAATTTTGAATTGAATGGAATAAAATGCAATTGCTAAATCCAGTGTTGTTTATGAACACGGATTTTCGGTTCATTTAGTATTATACAATAGTTTTGTTTTGTTAATATTTTTGGTTCATTCAAGAACGCATGTATTTCTGAATTTGAATTTATATAATGGATAATTTTTTGTTCATTTGTTATTACACAATGGTCTTCTTATGATAGTATTTCGGTTCATTCTTCAACAATTTTGAATTGAATGGAATGGAATGCAATTGAATAAAGCGATAATGAATAGAATTTGGATAGAATGCAAGAGTTTCTGAATTTACAGAATGTACATGTTTCAGTTCATTGGTTCTTACACAATGGTCTTATTATGACAATATTTTTCAGTTCATTTTATACTCCAAGTGTGTTGTTGATGAACAATTTGTCCCAAATATTGGGTGACTTTCAAGACACTTGAAGAAGCTGGAAAGTTCTACAAAGATTATTCCAAACTTGCTAGTTTTTCTACGAAAATAAGGAACACAACTCGAAAGGAAGATGAAATTAAGAATAAACTAATTACATGTAATACAGAGGAGAAGTGGAAATTCAAGATATTTCCAACTCTGAAGACAAACCCCTAAGCAGGAATAAACTGTCCAGCCAGGATTTATGTATATATATTGAAGGACGTTGGTCTTTGGATAATTTCTAAAGTTGTTATGAATCATTTACACCCTTGTTGTCCATATCGAGTAGAGATGCTTAAATAACATAGGGAAATGAGCATGTTTGTTTGTCGTACCATTGAAAATAACGAGGAAGTCGAAATCAGACTGAGTAAAACATATCAGTCATTTGTAGCAGCAGCGGGCGGTCATCACAAACTAAGTTTTCTTGAAAAAATGTGAGGAATTTCATTACAAGGGAAGTACAGAATGTTTTCGAACAAGATGATGCCAAAGAATTTGGCAAGTACTTATTAAGAATGAAGAGAAGAATCAAAATTTCTTTTTTGAGCTTAACCTTGAAGTTGATCACTCTATCAAAAATGCATTTTGGGCCGATGCAAGAAGCAGGGATGCATATGAGTATTTTAGATATGTTGTTTCATTTGATACCACTTACAACACAAACAGGTATTCGGTTCACTGTGATAGATATAGTATTCGGTTCATAAGGCTAACAAATTTTGGTTCATAACTGTTGGTGTCCATTTTGCAGATACAATTTGGTTTTTGGTTCTTTTGTCGGTGTGAATCACCACGGTCAGTCGACACTTCTCGGATGTGCTTTGATGAAAAATGAGGATATCCAGTTATTCAAATGGTTATTCGAATGTTGGCTTCGTTGCATGGGAGGAAAGGCATAAAAATGGATTCTTACGGATCAATACGCATCAATGTAAAGGGCTATTAAGACCTGTATGCCAACAATAATTCATCAGTGGTGTATTTGGCATATCATGAAAAAGATCCCAAGAAAATTAAATAGCTACAAGCGACATGAAGAAATTGAACAAGAGATGAGTTATGTTATTTGGAACTCATTTACAAAAGATGCATTTGACAGAAATTGGAATGATTTTCTCACGAAGTATGGTGTTGGAGGCAATAAGTGACTTTCAGGTAACCGCGGTTTCATTCAAATTAATTGATGTTGTTATTTTTCGGTTCGAATGGGGTATAACTATCGATTCATTTTCACGTTTGATTTTTGAATTGTGTCCCATTTTGCAGAGCTATACGAAGATCGTCATTTATGGATTTCAGTTTATCTCGATCACCACTTTTAGGCCGGGATGAGAATCACACAAAGGAACGAGAGCATGCATATTTTTTTAACAAGTTTATCACACGCAATAGCTCCTTGATTCAATTTATGAAGCAATATTATAATTTCCTAGGAAGCAGAGAGCAAAGAGAGAGAGAATTTGATGCTGTAGATTTTCACACCGTGATACCATGTGCAACAAAATCACCAATAGAGGCTCAATTTTAGTACGTGTATACTCACGAAAAGTTAAGGAAAGTTCAAGCACAATTCAAAGAAAAGGTGAATTGCATCACAAGATCAATGCATTCCACTCTAAGTTTTACGGCATATGAAGTTGTAGAGCAGGTTTCTAACTTAACATTTGACAAGTTTGTTGTTGCACAACGCAATATCATGCAAAGTAAAGTGCCAGTGCTTGTTATTTGAGTCAAGGGGTATATTGTGTCGTCATTCTCTGAGTGCCTTAAGCTTTAAGCGAGTAGATAAAGTGGCACCGAAATATATATTAGAACGCTGGAGTAAGAAGTAAAGAGGATGCATACACATATCAAGAGCAGCCAAGACAAGCCTCTATTGGAGCCAAGAAACAAGAGGTTTGACGATTTGATGTTTCAGTCGCACAATATTTATGAATTTGAGTCATAATCTAAGGAGTTGATTGAAATTCTGCACCGAACTTTTGATAATGTCATGGCTGAAATGCAAGAATATCAAGCGAAAAGTAAAGGTAAATGTTCGTTATCTCACGAAGATGCTACGTTGAATGATGTTAACGACCTTCAAAGCCCCCATGTGTTAGAACAAGAGGACATCCCAAGAATAGACTGTGATCAAATATGGAAAAAAAAGATCACCAAATGCAATCAAGAAAAAGAAAAAACCAGCTCTAAACAAGGTAACATTGATTTGCTTTTGATAAGTGAAAAATATGTTGTACATTTTGCTAATATATGATTTATTTTCTTTTTTTAGTTGAACCTTTTAGATGGTGGATCAATGATTCAGTCAAGCTCCAGTCTTTATCATGCACGGGATATAAATTATCCCGAAGAGGATTATAGAAGTTTTGGTGTTTATTAGAATACATTTCGATTCATGTATGACTAAATTTCGATTCATTTGAGTTATAGTCATATAATGAGAGTTAATTTTTTATTTATGTTATGCTTTATTGAATAGTCACTTTTTGGTTTTTCTTATTAGCTTCTGCAATTGTGTTATGGCAAATAGTTTAGGTGTTTTTGAAATTGAATAGTCATATAATGAGGGTTCATTTTTCGGTTCATTTTGTGTAAAAAATTTTGTTCATTTGTGTTTTTTGTCAATCTTGAGGTTTGATAAATACATTCAACCTATTCAGTGTGAATCTAGATTCATTGAAATTAATGTGATCTCAATACAGTGGGGGCATTTCTAACAAATGAATCAAAAGGAATTTAAGAAAAGATTTTCAAATATATATATTACATTTACAACGAGTCAAAGAAGTGTTTGCCTCTTTACAATTTCTTACAAATTAGTGTTAATTAAAATTTCTTACGACGAGTCAAAGATTGAACCTATTTACTTTCTATATCCCAGATGAGAATTTACAAAAAGGACTTGAGAGGGCAGCGGATGACTTTGAGATTCTTATTGCTTTAGATGCCTCAATGACTTTGTCTTAATTTATTTACCTTGTCCAAGAGAATGATTAGACCATATTCCCGCCTGAAGACATCTACTTCTTCCTACAATTCGATTGAAAAAAATTACTTAATTTGAACTCAACTGAAATAAGAAATGAACTAAAACTTATTAATTTAGAAATTACTTACCTGTTTTCAGTTTTTACATTTATATTTTCTATTTTTGATTCTTTCAGGATCAATTATTTCTAGTCATTTCATCACATATATCCCGTAATCATAACTAAGAAAGAAATAAGAAAGTAAAATATGATTAATAGGAGAGGCACAGAAAATTATAGTAAAACATATTAATAACAGTTCTATAGCAAAGAAAGATTTCTAGGATGTTCGTTGACTGCTGATCGTAATATATGGTACTTCAACACCCTCTTCGTTGTCCACTAAAGGTTCTGTCCTAGCATAGACCCTCATCTAGGATACTATTAAGCCCTGAAAATAATACAAAAGGTGCACTTCAATTCAGTAATAATTGAATGAAACCAATCCCACAAACAATGCTCAATCAGGCACAAGGAGTGATTGATAATGGCTAGAAATAAGAGATAATTTACAACAAAAATATGTATTATGTAAATAACTTACAACAAATTTGTTCAAAGCTATTCTTTCTTCAGGTATATCTGATGGGGTCAAGCACATGGAAGGCCTTCTTCTTAACATCACCAATCCACAACCATCAATAGCCTCCATGGCAAACTAATGCAAACAGTTGAAGTTTGAAAAAAGGATAGAATATTTCAGTCTAAATGATAGCAAACGACAGAATTATTAAAAAAGTTTTAGAAATCACAACTTACAAATAGATGCGATGCCAGTTTTTTTTTTTGGCAGGTAGTCCTCAAATTCATGGATCCGGTAGGCCTTCTTAGTGTTTGGATCAATGTATTTATCTTTGTGCTTCCCCAACATTAAATTCTGCAAAATGAACCAAAATAAACAAATAAACGAACCAAATTTCTTAAGGAATAACAAATTTGGTTAATACTTATTAGCAGCATCAAGTGAACCTCAGTTAAATCACAAATAAATCGAAATTAGTTCAGATTTGAACAAGAAATCATAAAGACTCTATCATCAACAAAAACACATCAAATTTATTTCTGGATTCAAATGAATCAAAATTAGTTCAGATTTGAACAAACAATCATGAAGACTCAATCATCAATAAAAACACATCGAATTCATTTCTAGATTCAAATGAACCTCAATCAAACTAAGAAATGAACTGAAATTAGTTCATATTTGAACAAGCAGTCATAAAGACTCAATTATCAACCAAAATACATTAAATTTATTTTTGGATTCAAATGAACCTCAATTAATCTAAGAAATGAACCGAAATTACTTAAGGAATAAAAAATTTGACTTACCATAATATCTGTCAGCATGCAATATATTTCTTCATCAAATTTGCGACATTTTCTGTTGTTGAGAACCATACGCATTGCAAAGACCACCTATAGGACAAAAATTTATTAGATATATAAGAATATAACTTTTTAGAAAAATCATTAATGTTAATGTAATAGCCGAAGAATTTAGAGCTTGTTTGGAAACCATTTAACATGAGAAAAGAATTCTATTTCCTTTAAGAAAAGAATTAATTTCTATTTGAAATTCAATTTCATGATTTGGAATAACTATAATATATTAATAGAATATAATTCAAGTTTAAAGAGTGTGAGAGTTGATTTGGAAATCAGACCCTTTTTTGTCTGATTTACAAATGGAGGAAAAATGGAAATTGGAATTCTCAAAGGAATTCAAATCATTCATTTTTAGTTGTTCCAAAGCAAGAACCATAATTCAACTCTTGAGTGAATTCTAATTCCTAGCATTCCAAACAAGCTCAGTATTTTCTACGTCTTGTCCGAGTGTTAGAGATAAGAAGTCGCATCTACCCCCCTCTAAATGTGCTTTGTGGTCCAACATGAATATCGTTTCAAATTCATTGGTTGTCTCTTCTTTGTTAACCTTTATTTGCATCATTCGCTGATAATATTTCTCCCTCAACTCCTCTGTTATTTTTTTTTCACCAGAGTCTTGTACCTTTCAGGGGTGCTCAAACTCGACTTTGCACTGGTTTTCTCAGCATATTGCAATGCTGTTGTCACCTCAGTATCCATCACTGCCTCTACCAACATTTCAAGTTGTGTTACTGTTGGTTGAGAGGTCGGAGAACTTATGCCAAGGCTGAACGAAGGTGCATCATATTTCCAATGTCGAGGACAAGAAGAACTGCAAGATGACAGAGGAAAGTTTTACGTAATAATCAAAAAGCATTATGATATAACATCAAAAGTAATAAAAAAGATTTTAAGTAAAACTTACACATTTAGTGGAGCTTCTTGCTCGGATTGCCTTGCCGAGGTTTCTTCGCAGACTTGGTATTGGGGTTCCGGAAGGCAGCTGGATTAAAAAGAAAAGTGTTTAATAATGAACCAAAATTATTATTATATACTATCAAAACTAATAAAAAGAATTTTAAGTAAAACATACACATTAAGAGTTGCTTCTTGCTCCGATTGCCTTGCCGGAGTTTCTTCGCAGGCTTGGTATTTGGGTTTTAGAGGGCAGTTGGATTAAACAGAAAAGTGTTCAATAATGAACCGAAATTATTATTATATACAAAACTAATAAAAAAAATTAAGTAAAACTTACACATTAAGAGGAGCTTCTTACTCCGATTTCCTTGCCGAAGTTTCTACAGGGGCTTGCTGTTGGAATTTCGGAGGGTAGCTGGATTAAACAGAAAAGTGTTCAATAATGAACCAAAATTATTATTATTATTATATACCATCAAAACTAATAAAAAGAATTTTAAGTATTAACAGAAGCTTCTTCTGTTTGAGTTTTCGAAGGGATAGAGTTAAAGGTTTTTTGTTGTTTTATCTCTTCTACAAGAGAACTTGGAAGAGCAATTGTAATAGGAATTCTAATAAAGGTAAACAAGAAAGGAGTTATTGTTGAATGATTAGAATAGGGAAGTAAATTGGAAATCTGCACTAAATGAAAGCTGTATATTGATTAGAATAGGAAAGTAAAATGAAAAACTCACATATCCAAAGGTTGAGACTGAATTTCTTCTCGAACTACAAGAATTTGTTCTTGAGGATCAGGTGTTGGTCTACTGATAATTAAACAAAAATTCTATATCAATAATTAAACAAAAATTATTATCTAAATTTAAAAAACTAACGTAAGTATTTCAACTTATATAGTTGGAGGTTGTAAACTCTGTTTTTTCTTTTTTTTCACACCATTTTTTCCTGCTAAAAATTGTAACCGGGGGTTTAGGGGTATTTTTCTAATAAAAAAGATACGAAATTAAAATCATCAACCAAGGTATTCTAATTAAAAGTAGAAGAAGTAAATAAATGTTAAGAGAAATTACTTGGTATTGCTCAGTGCATTTACAGACCGTGCCAAGCTCGTCTGTGTTTGTAACACAGGTTCACTTTCACTGCCCAAATTTACAGTCAATAGTCTGAGAAAAAAAAAATATTATTTAGTAAAACCAAAGAAATTACATAAGGTTTTAGGAAAAGTTAGCAGAAAAAGAAAAAGAACTTTATATAAGAAACTCAATCTTACATCAGTGATAAATCATATCGTGCGTTCGTCGAGTCACGATAATCCAAAGTAACCTTTATTTTTTCAGCACCGTCATTTTTTCTCGTCATTCTTTTTTTTTCTCCTCTACTTCTTCACTTATAACAATTCATACAAAAGGTTTTGATTTTAAAATCATGACGAACCTTAATTAAAAAATAAATAAACCGAAATTTTTAAATGATTTGAACATGCAATCCATGTTCGGAAACAAGCAGTCAAGTGAAGCATAGGTATATAACTAACTTAACAAGCACACATGAACAATTTTAGCAAATCCAAGTGAAACTAAACCAAATGAACCTCAAATAAACTTAGAAATGAACCAAAATTATCAATATTTATCACATCATCAGGTGAACCTTAATCAATTCACAAATAAACCGAAATTATTTCATATTTGAACAAGCAGTAAAAAAGACCCAATCAATAAAAATAGAATATATATTTATAATAACAAAATAATCATTTCTAAATCTTACTCGTCTTCGGATTTAGTTTTGCTTTCCGAATCCGTCTGAAAAATCTTCCTTTCTTTGCTTTGTTTTATCACCACTCTTTGTGGTTGTTTTCTTTTTTTGGTGATGTTTTCTTTATTTCTTCTTCTTCTTTGAAACACATACAAAAATTTTGTTAAAATAACAATATAAAACTTTAAATAAATAGATAGTTTTTGATAAGTGATGGTGAGAAGTATACTCAGATTCAGAAAAAGTTTCTTCTTTCGAAGACGAATGCAACGTGACAAGTTTCTTTTTTTCTTTCTTCTTCTTTTCCTTCATTTCTCCTTCTTTTCTTCTATCTCCCCCCTCCTTAATTCTGCTCTTTTCACAATTCCTAAAATAGAAACTTATTTAGTTAGCACAATAATTTAGAAGCATCTGAACCAAAATTTCAAGGGAAATGATTTGTTTATTTACCATTTTATTATTTGTTTCAAAAGCAATTCGGTCGACCAGTCTCCTCCGTGTCTAGTATGCCACCCATGGTGGCTTACGAGCGTCATCTGCTTCTAGATGAGGGAACTTCGTTTCATGGAAATATATTAACATTAACACAAAGACGCAGCCATCAACGAAAAGTTTGTGTCCTGCTCTCTGGGCTTTGATCCCCTTGATCAGGAAGCTTAGCGCATGAGATGCCCAATTCCATTGTCGGACTATCTCTACATGAAGGGCAGGTGGCTTATGGACCGAGGAGATTATGCTTATTGTTGTCAGCAATAAGAAGCATTTCTGGACGAAGACAATGAAGTCGTCTTGAATTTCAGCAAGTTCTCCTCCCCTTCAACACTCATATCAATCACAAATTTTGTCAAAGGTGCCAAAGTAGCACCTTTGAAGGTGTCAACAATCTCCTTCTGCTACTCATTTAGTTTGTTGTACGCAACTTTTTTAGGAAAATGATCCCCTACAATATTTTAATATAAAAAAATCAATAAAAAAGGCTCAATCATCAACAAGAACACATGGAATTCATTTTCTATATCCAAATGCACCTCAAATAAACTAAAGAATGAACCAAAATTACTTAAGAAATAAAATTTTTTGTTAATACTAAATAAATTAACCGAAATATTTTAATATAAAAAAATTAATATAAAAATAACAAAAAGATCAAAAAGAAAAAATACAAATGTAAAAGACAGAAAGTATAATACCGCCTGAATTTAGGCCCAACGCATCTCCTATCTTGGCAGAGGTTATGTAGATTTTTCCATAGTGAGTGTCCAAGAATCTATGATAGAGATCAAAGCAAAGAATCAATTCCCTCAAGAGCTTGTGCGAGACATTCAATTCTGGGATACGTCTTAGTGCACCGAATCCCATTTCTTCAACAATAGTTTTCTTTTCTTCACTCAATTCAGTGAACACCCTAGCTATCGATCTTGTTGAGCATCTCAAATCGTGAGTTTTCTGCAAGGATTTGAAAAATATGTTATGATATATTTATAATACAAAAATAGAGTTAATTTAATATGTATATGCTTTCATTATAATGCGGCTTCTCCTTTTTTGAGATAGTCATCTTTTTTCTTTTCGCTGTAAAAAATAAAAATTTTGGTCAATACTTAACAGGTGAACCTCACTCAATTCACAAATAAACCAAATTTGGTTCTGATTTGAACAAAAACTAACTAAGCAACCTCACATGAACAAGTTCAGCAAATTCAAGTGAAACCAAACCAAATGAACGTAAATTAAACTAAGAAATGAACCTAAATTTCTTAAGGAATAACAAATTGGGTTAATATTTAACAGCAGCATCAAGTGAACCTCACTTAATTCACAAATGAACCGAATTTGGTTCATATTTGAACAAAAAAGTCATAAAGAGTCAATCAGCAAGAAAAATACATTCAATTCATTAATTTAATAGCAGCATCAAGTGGACCTCACTCAATTCACAAATGAACCGAATTTGGTCCAAATTTGAACAAAAACTAACCAAACAACTCCACATGAACAAGTTCAGCAGATTCAAGCAAAACCAAACCAAATGAACGTAAATTAAGCTAATAAATGAACCTAAATTTCTTAAGAAATAACAAATATGGTCAATATTTAACAGTAGTATCAAGTGAATCTCACTCAATTTAATTACAAATGAACCGAATTCGGTTTAGATTTGAACAAAACGTCATAAATATTCAATCAGCTAAAAAAATGCATTCAAGTTATTTCTGCATGTAAATGAACTCAATTAAACTAAGGGATGAACTGAATTATTTATCAGAACCAGTAAACTAACAACACAGTTTCATTCGATGTCCTAGTTACGGAGAAAAACAAGAAAAAATAGAATCAGAGAAACTAGATCTACTAAGTGAACGAACTTCATCTGCTAAACCTTAAATCGAACTAGTAGAAATGCAAGATTTGCGAGAAATTAACTAAACATAATAACAATAGTTTTCTGAGTACCTTGCGAAATCTTTGTTCTTGTGTTTTTTTTTTTTGTATTTTTTATTAATGAGTTCAAACGTAACACCAGATTTTGTAGTAGTTTCCACAGAGAATTTAAAATATTTTTAAGAGATTTTGAGTGAAATTTGAAATTTTTTTGTTGCAGTTTTGAGTTTGAGGAACAAACCGTTTTTCATATTAGAGCGCAAATTGAAGTGGTAACGTTTGGGGTTTCTGGGCGCGTGTAACCACTCTCTTTAATGAGAGTGGGTTTTTTTGGTGTTGAACCTACTTGGTTGGACTTGGATACAAAAAGGCTTGGATGTGTAGCCCAACTGTTTTGAATATTAAGCATCCCAAACAAGGAATATCTAATATGTGATTTTGTCTTGGTGGTGGAGGCTAAGGAAAAAAGAATTTTTTAAATAAATAAAATAATTTTTTTTATTACGAAAATATATAATTTGTCGCATTTTTATCGATTTAAATTCTATGTCTTATCTCGTTTACAATGTAAATGACATACGCACATTTTTATTTTGTTTACACTGTAAACGAGATAAAGGACACGTTATGACATTTACACTACAAATAAGATACGGTGTGACAAGTTTTTAGCAGCTATAAAAGGAGATACAACCATTTGTATTCTACACAAACATTTTACTTCTTCTTCTCTTCCGTTTTTCTTCCAAAATTTAAGCAAAAATGTATAGTAGTAGTGAATATGTAGTTGTAAGTGTGTATCCCAATTGTCATATGAGAAACAGTGTCACTGGGGTGATATTTGAGTGTGATAATCTCATTCTATTGTGCACTCAGCGAGTAAGTTTTTTGTCTGAGCTAAAGAGTCTGATATTGAGAAACGTTTGTGCTAGCGGAAGAAAAGAGGTTGGAAGAGTTGGGTATAGATTGCTAGCACTGATAGAAAATAGAGGTTTTCAGTTTTGTCTGTTTTGACTCCATGGCAACGAGTTTGTGTGCCTCATGTTTGACATCCATAGGAGAATCATGGCAGAACAAGTGATGGAGCTTTCTACAGAGGTTGGTGATGTCGATGATGGTAGATCGGGCAACTCGAATTTTGTGCAAGATGATCCACCTATTGCACCACCACCACTACACTGTGATAGTTCAGTGGAAGACATGGAAGTAGATGGTGAGGAGTCCGATGAGGAGTATGTTACCGATAGCTGATGCGTGAACATCTTTCCTATTTTTTTCTAGTGAATTTGCATTTGAATTTGTTAAGTTTAATCAATATTTAAGTATTTTTGATCCACTATGAATGCTACTTTGAGTTGTGTACAATTTGGTTTATTTCAAGCAGCATTCGAACGAATTTGATAGGGTTTGTGTAGAAGAAAAGGAAGAAAGTGGATGATGCTGTCAACCCTAACCTTCTCGCAGTCTAACAGGCATAACTTCAGCTATAGAAGTTCAACTGACGCGGTTCTAATGGCATTGAAAAGCTAACTTCCAGAATTTTCCAATGATATATAATAGTCTACATATTTCTTATGGAATCACGGCCTTAGTGGCGCCAAACTTGGGATTCTCCAAGTTTGGCGCCATGATCACTATAATATCCAAGAATCATACTGCCTTAGTGGCGCCAAAGTTGGGATTATCCAAGTTTGGCACCAAGCTGAAGAACCATGGAGATTTCATTGCCTTGAAGTGAAGCCAAACTTAAGATTTTTCAAGTTTGGTGCCATCCTAAGGAAAATAAGTGGTCCCCATTCGTCCTCAAGGAGCAGCACGAGATCTATTAATTTATTTTGATTCCCTAGTCTTCTCTCTGAGCCATGAGCAACTAAACCTCCACTGTTAAGGTTAGAAGCTCTGTTTATTGTATGGATTGATATTATTACTCTTATATTTTAATTAATGCATTGATTTCACTTTCAAGAATGATTTTCGTTCTTCATCTTATGGATTTGGGTAGATCGGAAGAAAAAACCCTTATTCTATTTGAGTTTTTATAAACCTTGGAAAAGTAATTTACTTGAACAACAGGTTGAAAATAATTTCTCCTAAATCACTAATTATCTGAACTTAACGGGATATGTGACATATAATCCTCTTATATTTGGGTAATTAGGATTTTGTGGCTAATAAACTAGAATTGGACTTAATCCTCTAATTGAAATTAAGTGACCAAGGAATTGGCGGTTAACTAGGTTAGAGGAGACTAAATTACTAAGAAATTAGGGTTTAGTCAAATATAGTTTGCTATGAATTAAATCTTGTATGATTAAAATAGTTGGTAAGAAATAGAAATTCGGAAGATAAATAACACTGAAACCTTAACTATTTTCTCATATGTATTTCACAACCCATTTACTGCTTGCTTTCTAATTCTCTGAATTTACTATTTAATGCTATTAAACTCTCAAACACCATTTTCTGCTTGTCTGACTAAGTACATCACTCAACCATTGTTGCTTGATCCATCAATCCTCGTGGGATTGACCCTTACTCACCTAAGGTATTACTTGATACGATCCGGTGCACTTGCCGATTAGTTTGTGGACTTTAAATTCCGCATCAATTTTTTGTAGGAGCTCTGTTTATTGTATGGATTGATATTATTACTCTTCTATTTTAATTAATGCATTGATTTCACTTTCAAGAATTGTTTTCGTTCTTCATCTTACATATTTTGGTAGATCGAAAGAATAACCCTTATTCTATTTGAGTTCTTGTAAACCTTGGAAAAGCAATTTACTTGAACAATAGCTTGAAAATAATTTCTCCTAAATCACTAATTATCTGGACTTAACGGGATACGTGACATATAATCCTCTTATATTTAGGTAATTAGGATTTTTGTGGCTAATAAACTAGAATTGGACTTAACCCTCTAATTGAAATTAAGTGACTAATAAATTGATTGTTAACTAGGTTAGAGGAGACTAGATTACTAAGAAATTAGGGTTTAGTCAAATATAGTTTGTCATGAATTAAATCTTGTATGATTAAAATAGTTGGTAAGAAATAGAAATTTAGAAGATAGACAACTCTGAAACCTTAACTATTTTCTCATATATATTTCACAACCCATTTACTGCTTGCTTTCTAATTCTCTGAATTTACTATTTAATGCTATTAAACTCTCAAATACCATTTACTGCTTGTCTGACTAAGTATATCACTCAACCATTGTTGCTTGATCCATCAATCCTTGTGGGATTGACCCTCACTCACCTAAGGTATTACTTGGTACGACCCGTTGTACTTGCCGATTAGTTTGTGGACTTTAAATTCCGCATCAAGTTTTTGTAGGAGCTCTGTTTATTGTATGGATTGATATTATTACTCTTCTATTTCAATTAATGCGTTGATTTCACTTTCAAGAATTGTTTTTATTCTTCATCTTACGGATTTGGGTAGATCGGAAGAATAACCCTTATTCTATTTGAGTTCTTGTAAACCTGGGAAAAACAATTTACTTGAATAACAGCTTGAAAATAATTTCTCTTAAATCACTAATTATCTGAAATTAACGGAATACGTGATATATAGTCCTCTTATATTTTGGTAATTAGGGTTTTTGTGGCTAATAAACTAGAATTAGACTTAACCATCTAATTGAAATTAAGTGACTAAGGAATTGGCGGTTAACTAGGTTAGAGGAGACTAAATTACTAAGGAATTAGGATTTATTCAAATATAGTTTGCCATGAATTGAATCTTGCATGATTAAAATAGTTGGTAAGAAATAGAAATCCGGAAGATAAACAACTCTAAAACCTTAACTGTTTTCTCATATATATTTCACAACCCATTTACTACTTACTTTCTAATTCTCTGAATTTACTATTTAATGCTATTAAATTCTCAAACACCATTTTCTACTTGTTTGACTAAGTACATCACTCAACCATTGTTGCTTGATCCATCAATCCTCGTGGGATCGACCCTCACTCATCTGAGGTATTACTTGGTACAACCCAGTGCACTTGCCAGTTAGTTTGTGGACTTTAAATTCCACATCAATAGCAATGATAGTTGTTCTTCTAAAGATGATGATGAAGAGAAGTTTGTACCAGAGACTCCAGTCGACACATCAGTTCGGTATCTTCTGCCTGTCTCGCACCCAATTCTGGCCTTATCAGCTGTACCCAATCACTATCATGCATTGGATCTGGATGCGATACACGAGAAAACTCCATTTCTAACATGAGACGATTACAACCAGGATGGTGGTGTGTAGTTTTGGATAGACCACAGATTCAAAGGCAGAGAGCTAGGCAGTAATGCAAGGTGTGAAAAATTACAACATTAATAGAAATGTTGAGTATCGAGTCGTGGAGTCTGACTGATTAAAGTACTATGTGCATTGCTAACAATTTACAGCTGGATGTCCTTGGAGTCTCCTCTGAGAGAATCTCGGTTATTGGTGAGTTCAAGTTTAATTGGGGTGTAGTTTCTTATTTATCATGATTATATTTGTTATAAATACCTATCATGTATATTTTATGTCATTAGGGAGGTGCGCGTATACATGTTTAGCACCGACCATGTCTTAGGACCATCGACAGTTAGACAACAATCTCATCTGCAGTGTCATCATGCCCTTAATACATTCTATCACATCCATCAGTATCTCTATTCTACAAGGTGTAGTTAGGCAAAACCATCACCTTAAACCCTCGTACAGAAAGGTATAGATGGAGAAGCAAAAGGCAATTGCACAGATATACTGGTGATTGGGAGGAGTCATATAATAAGGTGCCGAGGTTGCTCCAAGCATTGCAGGGTTGCTGTCCCGAAACAGTATGTGATTTCAGGACAGTACCATACTATGATGGGCACTTGGTGGTTCGCGACTGCAGCCAATTTTATAAGGTATTCCATACCTTTCCTGCATGTGTAGAGGCTTTCAAGCATTGCAAGTCCTTTGTCTCCGTCGATGGCACGCATCTATATGGCAAATATGGTAGGAGTGAATATCCAATCCGGCCCTTGGCAATTTTCTCGAAAAACAACGAGGCCCCTAGAAAAAAAAAAACACTTTTCGGCCCCTAATATTTTTTCCCGTGAGACAAATTAGCCCTTACGTCAATAATCTGTTTCTGAGGTTAACGGAACATGAATACATGGCAAGTTAAGATGGTGATGTGTCCGTTAAGTGCCAGCTTGGATTAGCATATTAATGAATCACCCAATCCGGCCCCTGACAATTTATTAAAATATAATTTTGTGTTTTATCTGCACAGAACATGAGCAACCCTAAACACCTCTTCTTCCTTCCTTCTTGTGTAGAACCTTAACTGTCTACCACCATGAGCCATGAAGATCATTCTTCAAAAACTAGGGGACGCACTCTGCGTGGTTATAGTGTTGGCGAAGAGAGTAAGTGCTGCACCTTTTCTTCTGGAAGTGTTGGGCAGCCAAGAAAAAAGAAATTCATGTCTCCAAAATGTCACTGTGGCTCCTATGCTATTCTCTTTCAATCTTGCACAAAACTTAATCCAGATAGGTTTTTCTTGGGATGTCCTAATTACAATGTAAGTATTGATTTATAAATTTTGCATGAAATTGATTTTTTTTTGTATATTTCTTAAATATGAAAAATTTATGTAATTTTGATTTTTTTACAATAAAATTTTTTAATTTTCTGGCACCCATCCTACATTGCAAGTATTTGAAGTGGCTAGATGAATTAGTTCACAAAAATATTGATGAGGACATTACTTCTAAGAATGCTATTTTAATAGAAAAGAGATTGAAGGAGGTAGAACATAGAATGAAGGAGTTAGAGATGGAATTGAATTTGAAAAATCAAAACGAAATTGGATCTAAAGGTGGTAGATATTACTTCAGATGTTTTAGGCTTATAATTTTGGGTATAATTAGTATCATAATTGCTTTAGTCTTTAGGACATGTCCTAAGTAATTGTCATAATCTTAATTGTGACATTTTGTGATAATTATGTTGCTTTGTAATGCTTTTAAGATGTAACTAAACCTATGTAATATTATATTTTATGTTAATGAATTTGCTATCAGTTTAATCTGAAATGATATTGTATTGAAAGAAATTAGATTATATTACAAATGTGTAATCACATATTTTGATGGATGAAGATATAAAAATCTGGGTATACAAAATATTGTAAGCTAAATATATGTTTCATCAATCTGAAAAAAGTCTGTACAATATGTATTTCATATGTGCTATATGATAATAAAGATGGAACTATAAACACAATCCAAAATAGTTCCATAATCTATTATAATAAACTTAGCACCAAAGTATGATTGTTTGTACTGTGCAGTAGCAAAATAATGTCTCTAAATTGCTGGTTGTATAACTTATATACTAGAGAATTCATTTATAACTATGAAGGAACCAAAAGATAATTAATTGAGTTCATAAGATACATATGACTCTTCATTTATAGACCAGTAAAATACATATGAGTCTTCACTTGGTGCTTGCAATTCATTAATAAATCTCCTCAATGTGAGTTGGAGGCCTAAAATCAGGTGTTGGCATGAAGGTAAACAAGCTGCCGGATGTCCCTGAGGTAGCTGGTCTAAGTGGCTCTAGATGGTTTTGAGTGGGTGGTATTGGCGGCCTCATAATGGTTTGCTTCATTCAAAACCCAACAGGAGGTTCGGGAATTTACTGAGTAGCCTGCACAAGATAAAATAACCATTTAAAAACAAAAAATGAGCAACACTAAAGTCACCAAATACAATCCTATACTCACAGGTTCATCATTATGGGGGTGCAGATTGAGATAAATCAATCTTTTCAACAAAGTCTATATTGGGCGAGGCTCTCACTTTTGGCATCTTTTTCTTATTCTTTTTTGCCTTTGCCTGGAAATGATGATGCAAATATAAAATACAGATTCAGCAATTTGCAATCAACAACACATAACAGACCTAGTAGAATTAACATAATTAAAAAAATAGAATACAAAAAATAACAAATGCAACCATTGGATCATGTTGTCTTAGCTTGTTTGTTGTTGCTCCAACAAAAGTTCTTGATTGAGTCTTGCTTGCCTTCTTTGTCTTTTTAGTCTTTGACTGCCAATTTGGATCCTTAGGTGCACCTTTGCAAGTCTTGTGATAATGACCTTTCTCTCCACACTTACTACAAGTTACTTGGTGCGAATTCATAACTTTATTGCCAATCACCATTTCAATAGGAGCTTTCATCCTCCTAAGTTTTGGTCGGCGAGCTGGACGTACGATTGGGGGACGGAGGATTCCTTGACAATCTGTGGGGATCCAATATTCCTGACTGTTTATTGGTTGGATCACATAGGAGTATGCTGCTCGGACAGCATCCATTATCAGTGACTTATCGACAAAGTCTTCTAATTTGTATCCCAGATTTTTCAATCTAAAAATTGCAGCAACTGCATGCTTGCATGAAAGCCCTACATACAATTTTAATAAATCAAAGACCATAATGATGGAGTAGATAAACTTGATATAACTAATGATAGCATAGTATACATGAATTACCTGTGAGCTGCCACACATTGCATGTGCACGTGTGCTCTTTGAGATTCACACCAAGCTTGTGGAAATTTTTTTGAAATTCATAGATAGCTTTGTCATTATCTCCTATCCATACTGCATTCCATTTGTTGCTTTCAGGCATAACAATCTGTTCCAGCTTAATTTGTTGCACAGGAGCCAATTTACCATTGTATTTAGCTAGTTTTCTCTTGTGATTGGCCATTTTTCGCATAACATAGCATCTGAACTCCTCACACATGGTTAATATTGGTTTTTCCCTATAACCAACAATCTTAGCATTCCATACTTCACACATATTGTTGGTTATGTTGTCCACTTTTGGTCCATGACTGAAGTGTGATTTTGACCAACATGATGGAGCAAATCTCATCATATGCTCCCATGCATTACAATTTATCTGCTTCAACTTATCCATGTTGTTATTGAACTGCATCTTAGTAGTTGACTTTGCACACCTCCAAACCATGCTTTTGGACTCTTTGTCTTTAAATTTTTTTGTGAAATTCTTCCAAATGTGAAGTACACAGTTTCGATGATTTGCATTGGGCATAACATTATTAAGGGTAGCTGCTAATCCCTAATTCAGTCCATAAACAAAATTCACAAACAAATCTCACTAATAAAATAAACTAACAAATAGCACTAAAAATAAAATTCACTAATACAAATATATTACATGCATTAAGGAGAACATCCACTAATAAACTTCACTAATAAACTCTTATACTAGAATTCAGCAAAACCATAATCAAAGTAGATAAACTTCAGTAATAAAGTCCTATACCAGAATTCAGGAAAATCATAACATCATAACTAAACTTCCTCAATCATACTCTTATAACAAAATTGATAACACATTAAAACAGAATTCATATAACCATAAACACAACTTAAATAAACTTAACTTAATCATACTCTAATAACAGAATTCAAAAATATCATAGAATGCTCTTTAGCATGTTATAGAATGCTTACTTTTTGTTGGTCCGAGATAAAATTCAGTTCTTCATTGCAAACATCACCTAAGTCTTCTTTCAACCTTGTTAGAAACCACTTCCATGTCTCAGTGTTTTCACTGTCCACCACTGCATAAGATATAACAAAGAAATTATTGTTTCCATCTTGTGCTATTGCGGATAGGAGCTGTCCACCATAATATCCTTTCAGAAAGCATCCATCAAGGCCAATCAACTGCCTGCAACCAGCCTTGAACCCAAGCTTACAAGCCTCAAGCAAGATATAAAGCCTATCAAATAATGGCAAACCCTCTGGTTGAGGTATTGTCCACATCATTGCAGTAGAACCTGGGTTGCTCCTTAACAGCTCATTCAAGTAGTCTTGTATTTTACCGTATTGTTCTCCCTCCTTTCCAATTACTTGTTCCCTTGCAGCCTTCAAGCCTCTTGCGACTATCTTGTCATGCAGTTGCATATTATACTCTTCAACCATGTGCACCTTAGCCTCTTTTGGTGTCAAGTCCAGCCGAGTTTCCAAAATCTTAATCAACTTGCTTGCAACCCACATGCGGTCGGCCAGATTAGAACCAAAATCCCACTCACATGTATGGTTATCTACAAAAGTTTTGACCTGATAGCAACAATATCTAGAATTATATGAGGTATAGATTAACCACGGACATCCTTCATCAGCACACGCGCCCTAATTCTTTCTGGTTCGTTCCTAATATATCGGCATTCATTTCCCTCATAAACAAAGTAATCCTTCAAGAACTTGATTCACTCAAAAACTGTCTCTCAACAATTTCCTACCGACAAGTGCACCGGATTGTCGTCAAGTAAAAACTCACTGTAGAGTGAGGTCGAATCCCATAGGGATTGGTTGGTTGATCAATGTTAATTGGAGAATTATTCTAGTTGAACGAAATCAGAATTGAATTAGTGTTGCGGAAAGTAAAATTGGCGGAAAACTTAAATTGTAGGAAATTAAAGGAACAGAAATTAAATTGCAGGAAATTAAGAGCAGAAACTTAAATTGCAAGAAAGTAAATAACAGAAACTTAAATTGCCAGAAATTAAAAGGAAATGGGGATTGAGCATGAAATTAAAGAGCAGAATGTAAATAGAATGGGTAGATCATAGATGGGGATTCATTGGGCTTTAGGAGATATTGAATTCTCCAGATCAAATCATTTTCATCTCTTCCTCAATCAATACATTCATTGACATTGCTTGGCAATCTTAGATGATTAGATCCCAATGTCTTGGCTCACCAATCTCTCTAAGCATGAATAATTGCCCAATGTCTTGATTTAATTGCTCATGGGAAGAGATGAAGTCCGGTCACTGATTAGACCACACAAATTCATAGATCAAAGTATTGGTAGGATTAAATGTCACAATATCCATCCAACCCCCAATCTAATCCAATGTGAGAAAGCGTTTCTAGCATGAATTCCTCATACCTCTCTCAAGGATCAGAGGAATTCCAATTATGAGTAGCTTCTCTGTCAAGACAACTACCCAATTGAATTAAGATCGAAAGCTTTCTAACAAAAATCAAGAGAAAAGAAAGAAGAAGAAGATGAAAACTACTATTGATCCATTGAATTACAATAGAGCTCCCTAACCCAATGAAAGGGGTTTAGTTCATCATAGCTCAATTCAAATTACAGAGAAAGAAAATTGCAGAAAACAGAAACTAAAAGAAAAGTGCAAAAAATAAAATCTGGGTCTGAACTCCCAGAGCCCCCCTCAGGGCGTCCCAAAGCTTTTCAATCTTCAACAATCCTTCTATTTATAAACATCTTCTCATCTTCAATTGGATCAAGTACTTGGATGTGGGCCTTGGCCTTGATTGTGGATTGGCTCCCAATGCAGCTGAGAAGAGAGAGGTGTCAATTATGCAATTCTGATATCAACGTTTGAGTCCACATTTTTGGGCAGACGTTGAGTCAAACGTCCCTTTGGAAAAATGGGTTCTGGTTACTGTTATTGACGTTTGACTCAACATTGGAGTACCAACGTTCTTCTACCCACGCGTACGCGTGCTTTGCGCGTTTGCGCATTTGGGTCCAAAATACGCATCCACACGTGCGTGTAAGCTACCCGTGCGTGTGGATGCAAAAATTTCTAATTCCATACTTTGCCTTCTCATCGCGCATGTTGGCCTTAGCGTTGGACTATAAACGCCCCCTCCAACATTGGCACATCCATGCATGCGCGTCACGTACGCGTACGTGTGGATTGTCTTTTTTCAATTTCCAGCAAGCAAAACATTGGGGGAAATTGCACATCAAGCTGTTACTTTGTCCTCTTGTCAACATTGTCAATTTCATGCCCACTATATACTATTATATATGGTTGGAAAGCTCTGAATATCAGCTTTCTAACTCAACTGAAATCACTTCAATTGGACATCTTCAACTCAAGTTATGCTCCTTTGAAGGGGACAAGGTTGCTAGCATTGGTGTGCAACGTTGGAGGCAACGTTGGCACACCAACGTGGTCAAAAATGCCAGATTCTGGAGCACAAACGCATTATCCACCCCATACTATTATATATTTTTGGAAAGCTCTGAATGTCTACTTTCCAATGCCATTGGGAGCGCGTAGTTTGAAGCTCTACAACTCGAGTTATACTTCATGGAAGATGTCGAGGTCAGCTGGCCTTACTACATGTTGATACTATGTTCATCTTTACACTTTCGGGGCAAGTTTTCTCCCTCAAATTAAGTACCCATCATGTAATTCCATATATTGTTAGAAATCCTTGAATGTCTACTTTCCAATGCCTTTGGAATCACCTCATTTGGAGCTCTGTAACTCAAGTTATTCTTGTTTGAAGTATACCCCCTCCCTTCAGGCTGTGAGGAGCAACGTTTCCAGCAACGTTGGAGCACCAACTTTGGCTCCAATGTTGCTTCTCTTTGCTTCCTTTCATGGATTTCTTGTTGCTTCTTTGCCTTCCCTTTTCTTAGCTTCTTCTTACCTATCATCAACCAAACAAAATGCATCAAAGTATTGCCTTAATCACAAGATAATGCATCATTCATAACATCAAACAATTCTTTGCATAAATCTCATGAAAATGCATCAAATTAACAATGTTTGATTGAATCAAGACAAGCATAAATTTCTCATCCAAATACTTACTTATTGCCTAAGAAATGCATGAAACTACTCTAAAACAAACTAAAAATGGCTTGTGAAACTAGCCAAGATGCCCTAGCATCAGCACTCCTTGAACTCAGTCATTGTGTCAAACTCCATACTCAACTCAAAGTACACTTCTCCATAGCCATAATCGGTTTGGTGCTCTAGCCATTGGTGTTTATTACCTCCCTCATCATCTGATAAAATAGGGGACACAAATGCTTCACTCTCATAAACATACTCCTTCTCTTCTTCACAATCAACTTTTTCAATAATGGGCTCAACACCCTTAGTGTGACTTGACCCACTTTTATCTTCTCTAGAACCAGGTTGGGCCTTAGAACTACTAAGCCCAGTATGTTGTCCACCTATATTGCCCCCCTGAACCAACTCTAACATTACCCCTTCTACTAGGACTAAAGTTGGGCCTAGCATGTTTCTTTCTTTTCCCCGCATACTTCTTTGAATTCGCCTTCTTCTTGTCCATATTCATAGT